>NC_056737.1:681224004-681366979 GCF_019279795.1 Protopterus annectens | reverse complement strand
AAGGGGGACATCTAGTGTGGCTCTTGGAGCCATTGTGTACACCAAGCGAATAAGAAATGATCATCATATTAATTACTGGTGGAGTAGCCTTAGCTATGGGTTGTGTTCTATCGGGGATAAAACAGCTAGCCAGCTTCCAAAGTGTCACCCAAACTGTCAGGCAGCTTGAGCTGAACTGACAGAAAGACAAGTTTGTGTGTGAAGCCCTTTAGCTTTGCTTCCACCAAAGATTATGCTGCTGCTCTGAGGCTTTCAACGATCAACAGCTTGTGCTGTTCCTTTGCTGGGCAAATGCGTTCCTTTATTTTATCACTCTTTTTTTTAGAAAGGTTATTTTAAAGCTTAGGGGTATTGTGTTTTAATGGACTGTTAAGGGAGCTCTCATTTTTCCTGTCAATTTAAGTAGTGTAAGGTGACTGAAAACATTTTTTTTTTTACTGTGGAGAAAAAGATAAGCAAACTGCCTTTGCCACCACAGCAGGCTAGCAATTGCCCACTACAGGTGGCCGACTGTGGTGAGACCATTTGTACCTCAGACCACTCATTCTTTTTTCTGCCTGGTAGGTGAACAGGAAAAGTTTCCCTGTTGTGTCAGAATGTTGTAAACATGCCTGGGGAATCTGCTGCTGCCATTAGTAACATGGTTGGCCCCATTTTCTTAAAAAGAAATAGCAAACCAAGCATGTGTCTACTTCTCAAATTTCTTTGGATAGGAATAGTTTACTACATGTGGCTCAGGGTTTAATTCAGGCTATTAATTCCTCTTGTAAGTAGTTTCTGGTAAAACAGAGAGATACTCCTTTTCCTTAAGAGATTCAAGGTTCCAGATCTAAACAGGAAGATGCAGTGATGGATTTAAGGTTCCAGATCTAAACAGGAAGATACAGTGATGGATTTCTGATTCAGACTATGAGGAGACCTCAGTTTCTGATTCTCCCTCTAGGGGTTTCTATTTGAGGCTATTGTTAGAATAGGTTCATACTAGGCTAACACCATGAAGGCTTTTATAAGCATAGCTGTGCAGTCTAACCCAGTTGTGGCCCTGTGTGTATTATGGTTATTTATTAGGAGGTATGTTGGGAAGTATCTAGAAGTTTTTGGGGGGATATGTTTGGGCCTAGGATGAATGTGCCAGTGTTTTAGTGGGAGAACAGTGTTTTCTCAGTCCTTCAGAAATTACTGAGTTACTTATTACTGCCTGCAGTTTTCTTGATAGTCAGCCAGCTGTCCCAAAAAAGGCAGTTAGACTGTATAAAGTTCCTCTAAATTTGTATTCACTATTCCCAAACCCAACCCAGCAGCTATATCTCTAGTTGATACCAGTTGTAATCCTCCAGTTTCTGATAAGGTTGGAGAAATTGATGGGTGTGGGAAAAATGTATATTTCTGCAACGTTGATTTTCAGAATTTTTAACTGCCAGGGTAATATGTTAAATGTCCTAATTGTGAAAGTATGAGGAATGTGTTCTCTGTAATTTCTTCTTGTGAGGAAAAATTGCACAGGTCACTAGTCGTGTTTGTTTGACTCTGCTGATGCCTGTTCCAGGGCTGTTGTCACTGGTACTGTTTTTGAGGAGGTTTGCACAGCTGCATTCTTAGAATATCCCATATGATAAAAATATGATTTTAAATTCACCTTTGGATAGAGATTTAGTATTTGGCCCCTGTATTACAGAGATTAACAAAAGGGTGTCTACAGGAAGTATCAGGTTACTGGGGACAGTAAATTAGAGGGGTATAAAAATAAGTATTAGAGTATTGTAGGGTAAACAGGAAGTTAGGATAGAAAGTATTTACGTGGGAAAGAAAGTAATAGGGAGGAATGAGAGAGAGGGAATGACTAAAGGAGGGGAGAGGGATGGGAGAAATTTTAGGTGGGATGGTTACACTGACATCACCAGGTGCTCTCTAGGTGATTTCTGAGAGTTGTTTTAAGTTTATGTGCATGAGTGAAATTTCTTTTGGCCAAGGGAAGCTTATTCCAAGATAGAGTAGGAAGATGGCTATATAGGCTTTGTCCAAGTAATTTTTTTAGGTTTATGAATCTGTAAGAGGCATTAGGCAGAACTTCTGAGGCGCGAGGTGGGTTATAGAGGGAGACTAGAGAGGATATGCTAGGGCAGGAGGAGGGCGTGTTTAGAATAGTGTAGATTATGAGAAGTTAAGAATGAGTTGGTTAGGAAATTCTAGCCAACAGAGTTTAGACTGCAAGACAGTGATGTGATTTTAGTGGCATGTTGGCTGCATGTCTGGCAACTTTGTTGTATGTAGTTTCAAGTTTGGAAAGTAGAGAGGACTATAAGAATTTGAGAGCAGTACAAAATATTAGGAAAAAGATGAGCCTTGGTAAGAGAGATTGTGATGTTAAGGGTAAGACACCTTTGGTTTCTGTAAAGCAGGCCAAGCTTTTGGTGGGTTTTCTTTATACAGCTGTGTACATAGAGATCAAGTTTAAGTTGGTAGTACATGATTACACCAAGGAGCTTTGTGTGGGGTTCAGTTGAGGTTATGGTATTAAGGGAAGAAATGGTGAATGAGGATTTCATATGGTAGAGAGATTTGGATAAGAATAGGAGGAGTTTAGCCTTTTTAGGGTTAAGTGTGAGCTGGTTGTTAGCCTGGTTTCCATTGCCATGAGGTTAAGAGGTTTGAGTAAGGATGACCAAGTCAGAGGGGTTATCAGCAATGGTTATGATAGTGGAGTCATCAGCATAGTGGATGAGGGATGATAGAAGACAGGATGTGTGGAGCTGGTTAGTAGAAATGTTAAAAAGAAGGGGACCTAGAATAGAGCCTTGTGGGACACCAGTTTTTATGGGGAGAAAGGGAGATAAAGCTGAGAGCTATTTGATAGATTGCTGTCTAAGTAGCTAGTAAACCAGGAAATAGCAAGGGAGAAGTTTAGTTGAGGTAGCTTAGATAACAGGATGGAGTTGGGAGTCTGTGTCAAAGGCTTTAGAGAAGGTCTATGAGACAATAAAAGTTTATTATTGTCTGGCTAGGGAGATGGAGTTGGTAAAGCAAATGAGAGGGGAAGTTGTGCTGTGGTGGGGGCAAAAGCCGTGCTGGGTAGGGGTGATAAGGATTTCATAAGCATGAGAGAAGACGGGATTTGTTTGTGGATGCAATGCTCAAGGATTTTGGAGAGTATGACAATTGGGCGATAGAGAGTTGACTTTCCACCTTTGTGGATAGGTATGGTGTGGAATTTCTTCCAGGTGGTTGGGACAGTGGATTCAGAGCAGGTAATGAGGATGGAGACTGGGTATGCTATAGAGTTAGCAGCAGTGTTAAGGAAGGGTGATGGCAAGTTGTCTGCTGAAGCAGAACATTGTTTAATTGTCAAAAGAAGATTTGTAATGTAGCTAGTGGGGATGGGATGAAGTGTAAAAGGGGAGTTCAGAATAGGGTATGGTGGGAGGTGAGGGAATGGAAGACTTGGCAGTAGGCTTAAGTTTGCTAATGGTATCAGTAAAGTAGTTATTGAAGGAAGCAGTTTCTTGTGGTGAATTATTAGGGCAGCAGTTTGGTGTTGAGGGGTTGCCGGGAAGAAGAATCTGGTTGACTGTATTCCAGAATTTTAGGGGATTTCTAATTTGTGTGGTTAGGGGTATGTGGTAGAAGTTTTTTTTTGTTAATGTATTTTTTGGCCAGTTTACGGAGTTCCTTATAGTTTTGGTAATGTGTGTTAGATTTGATTTTTATCCAGATTTTACACACATAATCTCTATTTTGCATGAGGGACCGGGTTGACTTGATGAGCCAGGATGCACAGTGTGATTTGACGGTTCTGGGAGGGGCTAGAGAGTTTAGCTCTTAAGAAGATGAGTTAAATTGGTGAACGGATTTGTCAAGAGGGAGGTGTGAGAGGAAGGACCAGTCAGAAGCGGCGAGATAGTTATTAAAAGTCTAAGGGGAGAAGTTGGTTAATTTAAGTCATTCTTTAAGTTGATAGGGTCTAGGGAGGTAGGGGAGAATCGTTTGGACTCTAGGATATTGATCACCAACTGTATCTGGCAGGAATTCTGGGTGGTGATAGAGGTGTGAATGGGAGACAAATCCAGTCCAAGGTCGAACTGGAGTTAGTGGGTTTGTGAAGAAAAGTGGGAGAGGAGATAAGCTGAGTATAGCCATATAGGTGAATGCTTGTGGTTGGGGAGTCAGAGGTGAGGGCAAGCCAGTTAATATTCATACCGCCTAGAATGATAGTTTCTTTAGGTATAGAGTTGGCCATCTGTAGAAGAATCTGTTCTAGTACAGGTATGTTGTCTCCTGGTGGTGTATAGATGGATGATATGCTTGGGGTTTTGTGGTCATTTAGTTTACAGCTAGCAATGATAAGATCAGCTGGGTGAAAAGAGGGTGGGTTGGTTAGGGGGGTAAGGTTTAGGAGGTCAGAGTACATAATGGCTACACCTCCACCTTTCTTGTGTTCTGTCTTGGCGTAAGATGTTGTAACCAGGGGGAAGAAATTCATTGTCTGTATTATGCGGTTTCAGCCATGTTCCGTGAGTGAGACTTTTAGGGGAGCAATGAGAAATCAGAGTGTGAAATTCTGTCGACTTGTTTAAGAATGCTGTGGATATTAATGGAATAGAAGGAGATATGTTTGACATTGGGGATTGATACTTTCAGGAGTGGGTGGGTAGTGTTGGTGGGAGTAGATACATTGTTGTGGAGGCCTGGGTTGAGATTAATGTCACCAGAGAGTTGGAGTGTTAGAGGTGTAGTAAGAGTGATATAGTAGGGTGAGGAAGAAGGAATTTCAGTTTCTTTTTATGAGGAGGAATGTTTTTTGGAAGGATTGGGAATAGTGTGTTCAGTGCAAGAGAAGAGAGTTTGAGATATAGGAGAGGAGTAGTGAGAGGTGATACAAGAAGAGTAAGACAAAGGGGAGTTAGAATGAAGATTAAGTGGAGTTTGATAAGAAGCGAGGTAAGATGGGATGAGAAAGAGGTTAAGAGGTGAAGGAGGACCACAGTGAAGTGTAAGAATAAGATGGGCGGGAAGTTGTGTGATGGTGAAGAGGAAGGGGAGAAGTGGTAATATGGGAGGGAGTGTAACTAGAGAGTATGAATGGGAGGTTTAAAAATAGTGTGTGCAAGGTGTGGCCCAAGGTAGGAGGGGTAAGATTTGATTAGTTGAAGCCTAGGATATTGGAGTGTAGATGATTCAGAGGTGGGTGGGAATGGGGGCAGGGTAGGGGCTGGGCCACAACTCTTGGGTGGGAATGGGGACAAGGTAGGGAAGCAGAGTGAGCCCGAGCATAGTGAGTTTGACCAAGCTGGGCTCACAACTCTTCACTGCCCATGAAAAACAGTGAAGCCCAGAGGAGAAAATATATTTGCAGCAAGTTAGTACGAAGGCAAGGCCAAATGAGAGGATTACGAAGGTAATTGGTGGGGGGGGGGTAGAGGGAGGAGATGGAGCTGTTTCAGTTAGGCACCTGAACTCTTGAAATTTTCTGAGTTGGAAGCTATAGCTTTAGGAATTCAGTCAGATTGGCTGGGTTTTTCAACCTAGACAAAAAGTGGAGAAGTGAGGGTAGTTATAGAATGGAGTTGGAACGGTTAAGTTTAAGGAAGGAAGGGATAAGTGGTGAATGTAAAGTAGAAAACAGCTAGTAGGTAGGGATTAGATATGCTTTTGGGGTTTATGGATTAAAGAGGATGTAGCAAAGGTAGGTATAGAAGCAAATGGAAATAAGGAAGGTAAGAGGCAAGTTTGAAGGAAGAAGGCACTTGGAACCATTAGTGATGTTAGACAAAAGGTATTGGGGCAGGAGAGCAGCAAATTCAACTTGAACGAGGCAAAACATACCTGATGATTATACAGTAGATCCAAAGTCGTACCGCAGCCAGGAGGTGCAGTACAAGTCTGAACTCCATAAAGTGACGAGTACTAATGTTTCCAGACACCAAAAATAAGCTGGGGCTACATTTATATAAAAATCACACATGCAGCCAAACACAAGCAGAAATAACTGGTACAGATTACGCAATTGCAATGTCTGGAGCCCTATCATAACAATGTTTATATACAAAGCAGAGCAACAAATTCACGTGTGATACAGCTTTTACCAAGTGAGCTTTATGTAGTCACCAGAATAGTTTTAAGTAGAAAAAACAAGCATATACAGTGAGGCTGAGTAAAGTTCAAAAAATAAATGCAGTTTGTTTTGGTAACCACTGTGTATTACCACGTCGACTGCAGTTAGTGAGGGAAGCTAGGAAGAGAGAAGGCGCAAAATCCGGTAGACAAGATTTAAATGCTGCAAGGCAGCATGGAGGTAAAAAGCAAAAGTGAAGTGAGTATTAGGAAAGTATAAAAGACCAAAGGGTGATAAAGTAACAAAGTTATGAAGAAGGATAGCAGATCTGGGCCACGACTCTTCACTGTGCACAGAAAGCAATCAGTGAAGCCCAGAGGAGACCTTATAAAGTAAAGCCAATGAGAGGATTACGAAGGTAATCCTCTCATTTGGCCTTGCTTTATACTTTCTCCTCTGGGCTTCATTGAGGAAAAAGTATAAAGCAAGGCCAAATGAAAGGATTATGAAGGTAATTGTGGGGGGGGGGGGTACAGGGAGAAAGAGGAGAAGAGAGAGGAGATGTATAGGAAAGCCCAAGAATGTAATAGCAGTTAGATATCGGTGGTCTAAGGTTTGCAGTGGGGTAAGGTTTGCAGTGGGATATTAAGAGCAGGGAAGGAAGGAGAAATGGGAGTGAGTATGGAGGCTAGAGCAAGAAGTGGAAATTAGTGCAGTCGGCAAAGTTCAGTGATGAACAGGACTCTTGATTTGCGAATTAAGCTGAAACAGAGTAACTTAAGATGAACATACATGATGAAAAGGTTAAGTATTGCTGGGAGGGCTGTTTCGGCCAGGAAATTTCAAGAGTTCTGGTGCCTGAGTTGGAGGCTGCAGCATTAGGAATTCAGATTGGCTGGGATTTTCAACCAGGTGAGCTTTATGTAGTCACCAGAATAGTTTTAAGTAGAAAACAACAAGCATATACAGTGAGGCTGAATAAAGTTCAATTAACAGCAAAAAAGTAAATGTAGTTTCAGTAACCACTGTGTATTACCATGCCAACTGCAGTTAGTGAGGGAAGCTAGGAAGAGCATTCATCCAGACTTCAGATGTTTGTTTTTGTGCGTCAGAACTGATAATGTGATTCAATCATTGTGTCTTACCTTTGGATTATTCACTGCACCAAGATGTTTCACAAAGTGTCTAGCTCCAGTTTTAACTGCTTGAAGGCTACAGGAATTCAACATTTTTCCATATTTAGATGACTTGTATCTTTGCCAAGTCCTATTTGAAAGGGGCAGGAACCTCTCCTTGTCCCTCTCTTGTGAGAGGTATCTTGAACAAGCTGGGATTACAAGAGAACATTCAGAAGTCTAGACACCTTCACACAGGATTGTGTTCCTGGGATGGTAACTAGATACCTCCAGTTCAGAACTTTTTTTTTTTATTTCACAGGAAAAAGTACATCTATATATATATGTTTCTAAGGCACTCGTACTTCAGTCACTATGAGGGAGTGCCTCAGGATTTTTTTACAGTGGTATCTGAAGTCATTTGATCCCACTACCAACACCCTTTATCTTTTTTAAATCCCAGTGCTGGGGCTTATCAAAAGTGAAATCATTTGGTGGAAACAACAGATAACCTTAAATCCAGGTCTCCCCTTCTACCCCCCCTGCTCTAAAGCAGTCCGTCACCACAGACTCCTCAGACTTTGGTTGAGGAGCAGTTTCAGGAGGGATAAAAATTCATGAGGTGCATGACCCCAAAGACAGATGTAAGCACACAAATAGCAAGGATGATTACCCTCATCTAGGCAATCCATACACTGAACCATCTAGAAGTCCCTTGGACCTCTTCAAGTGGTTATAGTCATGTGGCATATCAACAAGCAAGAGGGAACCAGATCGTACCCCATTTGTGGATTACCCATGTTAGATTGGGATATTGTTTTACAGCACACACTACAAGCATCCTGTATTCCATTAGAGCAGAAGTCTGTGGTAGACAAGCTGAACAGAACCAGGACAGATCCTAGTGAATGGAAACTAGATCAGGGGGGTCTTCAGAGATTTAATCCATCTATGGTGAATTCCTCCAGTAAGACATATTTGCCTCTTCCCTGAACAATCAACTGGCAAGATTCTGTTCCACGACTGCATGCAAGAAGGCCTGGAAGACTGATTTTTCTTTTCCTTGGACAGGAGTGTTCCATATGCCTTTCCACACTTTCCACTAATATCCAGAGTACTTCTGAAAGTTCAAAAGGAATCCCTCAAGGTCATTGTGGTGACTCCCTTTTGGCCTAGGCAACCATGGTTCCCTTTTTTTTTTTCTTTTACCACAAGTTTCCACACAGACTTTTATCAACTCTCTTAAAAACAGGAGTGTTTAATGCACCCTGACATCGGTCAACTTCTGCTGACTGCCTGAGTAATGGGGTCTTCCTTTTATGCACTTACCGAGGATGTGCAGCAGGTACTAATGGAGGCAAGAAAGCCTGCTACAAAAAATCATATATTAGCAAGTGGAAAATGTTTTCTTCTGTGTGCCAGCACATAACTAGCACCCTTTCATGGCAAGTTCTCTGGTTTTACAATATTTGTGAGAGTTGCCATTATGTGGCCTTTAATATTCCTCTGTCAAGGTTCATTTGTCAGCCATTTCAGCATGTCTGCCTATGGTTCCTTCTCTTAGAATGCAGTCCATATCTGTCAACTGTACAGATTTTTCACAGAATGTCCAAATTTTTGCCTCATTTTTTGGTTTGTTCCTGATAACATTTTTTTTTTTTCTGGGAAATCACTGACTGAAATCCCTAAATAATGACGTGTATTTGAGTTTGACGTCATTTCCTTTGGAAAATGCATGCTAACACAAATCCTGTTATTTTAGCAACTTGTTAAGTTTATAAGAACAATACTTAAAATCTGTCCCATTTTTTGGAAGTTTGCCCCCCATTTTAGCCTTTGCCCATATTTCTTGCACTAAGAGGGTGAGGGGTATGATGGCAGTCTCGTGTCAGAGTGTTTTTGATTTTGTACAAGATGCTTCCATGAGAAATGGTGGCCTTTTCTTGGGATCTTAATTTTGTGATAGAGAAGCTTACATTTGCTCTCTGAACTAGGTAACTTGGCTAACATGAAGTTCTTAGCATGGAAAACAGTTTTATTAATTGTTCTGACCTCTGCAGGAAAGGGTATCTTGAGTTGCAAGCTGTTATGATGAGTCAGCCCTGTCTCATTTTCATAGGGACAGTGTTTCTTTGAGAGCTGTCTCTTATGCCTTAAGTAGTATAGTTTACTTTAAGCCAAACTGTCCATCTCCCCATTTTCTTGAAGCTAAAATGAGGGAAAGAGGATACTCTGTACCTTAGATGTCCACAAACATCTTTGGTACCGTCTTGGCAGAACTAAGTCTTTCAGGTCTTTGTATCAATTGCTCACCGTGTGAAGGTGAGAAGTGATAACCTCTGGCAAAACAAGACAATTTCTACTTGTTTATCTAAGGCTGTTAACCTGTTGATATACTGACCAGAACAAAGCTGTTCCAGGCAGGGTCAAGGCCTCTTCTACCAGGGCCTTGGCTTCATGTATGCCTTTTTGGAAAGGGTTGGATTCTAGAAGCTGCTTCTTGGTCCTCTGCACAAAGCACTCTAAGCTTGATTTGTTCTTTAGGTCTGGATCGAGTTTTGGTACTGTAGCTGGTATAGATCAACTATATTTCTTTGGACTTTTATGATATTCTGAATACACCAATATTTCTTGGAATTTTAAGATCATAGGTCAGACATTAATACATTGACTAGTTTCCTTTTTCCTGATTCAGGATCACCTTTATCCACTTTCATTGTTTTACTGCTTGTGTGCTCGGTGGACAAATTCAAGCTGTGCTCTGGATTGTTCCATCACTGACGGAAGGAATCTGCTGAAAGGCGCAGGCTGTGCAGTGGACTGTCACTGTTCGGTGCTCCCTCCCTTTTTGCAAGAGATGTTGCAAACCAACACCATGACTACCAACCTTATAATACTGGAGGTGGATTTGTCGGTCTACACCAGAGAAAGAAAGCAATCTCCATATGCTACCTTAGCATGTGCACTTCACCACACACACACACACACACACACACACACACACACACACACACACACACACACGCTACAGGTAGGTTTTTGCACCACACTGCTTTGTTCCTCTCTCTCCCTTCATTGAACCTCCAGTGCCAGGTCTGCTAATCGAACTCTAGTCACCTGGGCCACAGTCAGGTCTTTGTGCCATGGAGCCAGACTAAAGAAAGTAGATTCTTTTAATGAAGTTTATCATTGATGTCAAGGAGTTGTACACAGGAATAACCTTAAATATTGGTTTAGAAATGGTTGTAGAGTACCTGCATGATTCTGTCTTTCAAAGAACTGTTAGTACTAACATTTTTTTGATTTCTGGGACTTTGTACTGTCTAACATGTACTTTCTAACAGCTGCAAGTTATGGGTGTAGCCATCATTTCAGAGTGGAATGCTAGAACCTATTTTTCAACAATGGGAAGTGTACAAACCTCAAAATATCTGTTAAAACTCGAAGTAAAGAGCAACTGGAACAGGGATGTGGTGTTTTTGACCCTTGCTACCGGGTTATTTTTTATTGGTTATAGATGCATTTACCCAAAGACTGATGGAGCCGATAGTGGTATGGGGAAAGAAAGGAAAAGAGAAGCAGTTTTAATGTGTTTGCTGATGGTGGTGATAGTTGTATGCTGCTGTTGGAGGAAGTGGAGTGCATACTGAGATGGGTTTTAGAGATTTTTTGATAGGCTTGTTAGCTAGACTAGGTTGAAATATAACCCAAATAAGTTGGCAGTGATTAGGATAGGAAGACGTAATGGAGTCAGAGTTGGGTTACCATCTTTGGGGACGGGAAAATCTGTGTGTAAGAGTATTTCCGAAGGGGCAAGACGTAAGAATTTGGAGGAGGAGTTGAGAAGAGACTGGGAGAGGATCCTGGCTTGGTGGCTAGGGATGGTAGGGACACTGGGGAAAATAGGTAAGCTGATAATGGGTTTTGTAGTAGTTTTACTGTCAGATTTTAATGAGGCATGTTGAAGTCAATATAGGCGATCAGCTGGTTTTGGAAATACTGAAGGTATCTAGCAAGGGAAATGAAGTATAGAGGAAAGAAGCATGATATGGAGTGTGAGGCTTGTCTGATATCATCCGTATGCAGTGGCAGTGAATGTAAAGCAAAAGGTAAGGGTGAAAGCGGTTTGATGATTTGAAGTGGGGGAAATTTAAGGATGAAGAAAGGAGTGAGAGGAGTAACAGTGGGCGTTATAGAGAAGACCATGTTAAATATAATGTATTTATGGAATTGAAGATTGAGATGTTAGAAGTAGGTGAGGAGAAGGAAAGATTTGGATGTAAACCAGAGGGTGGTGTTTGAAAGAACAGATAAGAAGATGAGAAGGAAGGGTGTTGAGAGTGAAGGATCTGGGGATTGGTTTGGTTTGGATATGACAAGAATTTTGTCAGAGTAAAGGGGGACTGGGTGTTTTGTCATATAGACAAGTGGTGTATAGTGAGAGGAGGAAGGTTGGAGTGGAAGAAAAGGATGGGGTGAATAGGTAAGATTTACAAGGATGAGGTAGAAGGAGGCAAGTTTAATTTTATTTTGTTTATCTTTATTTCAAAGTATGGTAGAGGCATGGAAAATAGGTCAGTCTTTGAAACTGTTTAGCGTGTCTGTAATGTAAACCTCAGATTGTTTCAGAGGTGGTACAAGATGCCATGAAAGTTTGAGGTGGGGGTCTAAACAGGCAGGATGTTGGTGATGTAGGGAGCTGAGGCAGACATCTTCAGAGGAAGTGGAGATATAAGCAACTGCTGCAGGGAGGATGGAGTGAAGTGATTTAATAGGTAAGGTGTACGATAGCTGGCGGTAATGCCTGTCCAGGGTTGAAGAAAGGAGGGAAGATTAAAGGAAGGGGAGAGCGCTGGTTCATAGCTGATTGGCATTAAAGGAAAATTGCAAAAGGATGGAAGATGTGAGAGTTAATGTAAAAAAGGAGGAAATGAAAAGGTGGGGGAATCTGATGCTGCAAAGAAATTGAAGGAGGTAATTGACCAGAGAGTTGGAGAGAAGGGATGAAGTAGAGATAGTGAGGGTGGGTAGGGGGAGAGGTGAGGTGTGGAGTAAAGTGAAAATAAGTCAAAAGTGAAGCAGAGGAGAGCAAGTGAAGTTTAAAACTGAAGGATGTTAATTTGAGAGAGCATGCTGAAACTACAAAAGTTGTAAATATGGTGCAGGGATTATGATCATAGATAATATGAAGTAAGGTACGTGTAAATGTGGATTGACAGCTACTGGACAAGTACAGGACAAGTAGATCTGTAGTGGGAGAATATGGAATGACTGGAAAGGGAACCAAAATGTAATTGAGAGAGATGGCATGTATAGCTAGTCTCTTAGGTTGATGAAGGGGTGTGTTAGAAACTGAATGTGATGTATAGAATGTAATTGAGTAAAACGACAAAAATTGCATGTAAAAATCCTCAAACACATTGCAGTGGCTATTTATTTCTCATTACCTTTTTTCATGCAATTTAATTGCACTCTTATTATATGGGCAAAAATGTGTCTTTATGGGCTTTTAGTGTGTGCTGTATTTCATAGTTAGTTCTGCATCAGCAGATCTGTTTCAGAATTGGTTTATGCTTAAACATCAGAAGTACAACAGCAAAGTTATATACATTGATCTGTTTGGTTTTGAATGTGCAGTCAATGTAGTAGAGTACACCGTCTAGATCTTTGTATGTGTAAGGTGAGTCATATGTGCATAGATTGTATCTTACTGTGGCATATTAGTGCCAGATGTAGACTTTTCTATTTTCAGCATAACCTGAAATGATGCTGAGAATATCAGGGAAATAGAACCCTGTTCGTTTGGGCTATATAGAAGGACCTCTTCAGATCTAGTGCACTGATTGCAGTTGCTATGCACTGTCTAGCTATTGCTTCTATTTTTGTTAGATTTTACCTTTTTGCTGCACGTATCAATGCTTTAAGTTCAAATATGTAAATGTAATTGTATGTTTAATCATCCGTTTGCACTTTTCCTTTTCAGACATATGCTCCACATGATGATGAACAGGATCACAGTATCATTCAGAATGCTGCAAACACAATAGTCAAGGGAGTCAGCAAATTACATAACAGCACAGTTATGCTGGCAGTTGTTGAAGTTAGAGTAGAAACTTTTGTTAAAGTGCATAGTTTATCAGGTAAGTGTTTTTTTTTTTTTTTTCCCCAGTGGTAAAACCTAAATACGCATGTAGCTTGTAGGGATACTACAGTTTTTAAGCATTGTTATGGTGGGCACAGTCTGTGTATAATTTTGAAGAGTAAAAATCCAGTGATTGGCCAGTAGTTCTTAGGAAGCATGTTAATTTCCGGAGGTGTAGTTGTCTGTCTCTGCACCCAGTGCTGACACCTGATCTGGCACCCCTTCAAAAAAAAAAAAACTCTCTTCTTTTAAACTGTAACAAAGTTGCCACAGCTTATACTACACATTGAGAGCTGCAAGGTTCAGTTGAGAAGTTCTTTTAAATTGTAACTAAACCTCATACCATATATAGAACAATGTAGTGCTCTGTTTTGACTGAAAATGCAATACTACCATTTTAATTTTAAGTGGTAGTATGCACCAGAGAGTGATTTGGATCTGCTGCTTGCATCTCCTAACAATTTTCACAGAGGCAGCTTACCACCTTTTCCCCACCCTAGATACATGGCAATTGTCGCTGTCATTGCACTGTCCCTTATCTGAAAGTGGTAAGAAATGCATCACACAAGAAATTGGAAGATGCATTAATAAACCAGGGTATATTTGGTCTGGCAACTTTAACATTTGTTTACAGGGAAAGTCCAACTTGGAAAGAAGCCAATTTTCAGCAAAGGCCCAGGGAGAAATGCTCCAGACACATGTCTTTGTAATGGGGGAGGAAACCGGAGTACCTGGAGAAAACCCACACAAACGCAGGGAGGACATGCAGACTCCACACAGAAGGCACTCCAGCTGAGAATCGAACTAGAGAACCTCTTGATGTTGGGCAATAACACTACCACTGCGCTGTCATCAGCGTGGTTTGAGCATTAGAGATTTTTTTTTCTCTATTCTGCCATTTGATTTTACTAAAAGGAGATGCAGGTCTGTAGCTTAACTGGCTGCTATATTTGGTAGTCTTTAATTGTCCTGTCCATCAGGTTATTGAATTTAATGGGAGTCTGGCACACAAAGATCTGTTGCCTTTTCTCTAACTAAACAATTGAGTAAATTAACTTCCTGCACATTCACCAAGTTCACTGTGAAGCCAACTGCCTGGCTGAGCAGGATAAACTTCCTGACGGTAAGTCAGAAAGCCTGGGATGGTTGGTGGTCTGGGAGCTGGATGGGAATAAGCAGCTAGTGCTGTGTTACACAGCCTGAAAGAAGGTAATAAATCTCTGTCTGCTGTACCACTGCCTCCCAGGAGAGGCTTTGACACTAGCCTTGAGGTTTTATGTGCATGACACATTGGGCACCACTATGCACACAAAGTTAGGATGTGCACAGTCTCACAAGTATAGTGAAGTGTGACCGTAATTGTGCCTTAAGAATGGACAGGTTGGGGCTAAGCCAAAAATCTAATGGCTGCATGGATGATTACCCCCCCCCCAATAGCATTGCATTGATACTATATAGATTAAATGCTTTACTAGAAAACATGTACATTCACTATGACTGGTTGTCCCTCTGCGAAGGAGGAACACTGATCAAGTCATGGAAGGGCTCATGGTTAGCAGGCAGCAGCACACCCTCTCAGAATGTGGAATATTACCTCTCTGTGTGGCACAAATGGGGGAAAAGTTGCAAAACGTATGGAACACTTGCCAATGACTTCATCTGGGAATCTCACTGTATGGTTAATAATGCTTTCGTCATAATTACTAAAAGTTATTAAAAAAAAATTTGAATTGTTAATATGATTCCACATTATTAACCATGGATACTTGTCAAAAATTAACAAGGAATGTGTGATGGACCTTTTCATTGTTTATTATTGAGGAACATAAAATTTTTAAGACTCAAAGAAATGAGGAAACATTCCAGTGAAATACATTTGAGGGTTAATGGACAGCAGGGATGAAAAGAAATAAAGTGCTTGTTCAGGTCTCATTTACTGCATTCAGAGAAGGTGATATAAACAGCACATGTTGCCTTATTTGTTTATTGTAGCCACTGTACAAATCATCTTGCATAATTTCAGTGTATATGAGGGTGGAAGATGACTTAAGTAATTACCATTTATTATTAATGGCAAATGTATAATTTTACTAGAATCCTTGCCGATGATCCAGTTTTATAAGTGGGTCCATTTTAATGTTAACCCCCTAAGCTCTGAAAGGTGTTCATGCCATATTTCCCAAGCATGCATTTAGTGAAAATGTGCTTCTGAACATGCAGTAGTGTGTTAAATTTGCATTGCATTGATACTATATAGATTAAATGCTTTACTAGATACATTTGCCTTATTGTAAAAAGCGGAGTTTTAAACATGTACATTCACTGTATGTATTACTTTTTTTTGCTTCCTAGATTACCTGGTTCCTATCCTGTGTGCAGTGTTTGGCATTGTGTGGCTGATATGTATAATTATCTGTATTTGGTGGACTCGAAAAAGAAGAAAAGAAAGGGAGAGAAATAGTATGTCTGTTGAAGAAAGTGCAAATAATCAGCGTGAGCCATTAAATCCAATAAAAAACCCCATAGAAAAACCATGCAGTAAAGACATTCAGTATGAATGCAAAAATTTAATGCCTCCTCCAAACCGAACTTCTGATGCAGAAGAGGAGGAGGAGGAAGAACTTGAGGGGGAGGTAATTGAAGTGGACAAGTGCCTTCCTCAAAAATGCACAAACATTTATTTGCCAACAAAAGATGTTGGCACATCAGATAGCACTCCAGTAAGGAAGCCTCATCGGACAAACCAGAACAAAATAGACAACAGATGTGTAATAAACTTAAACGCATCAAAACTTGAAGGAGGTAAAGACTGTTCCATATAACTCAGACCACCTGTGCCTATACTGTGTTAAAATGTAAGTGAAAAAGTGTACATGCCTCCATATCGCCTTAAAAGACTGAAAAGGTGAAAAGAGCCCATAAGTAATGGGGCTGATCTTTATTTTGTGTAACAAACATTTATTTTCTAGTGTTTCTTTTACGCTTGTATAAATTATGTTGACTTTCAGGTAACAGTTGAAAGTTCTTTGATGGTTGCTATTTTTGTAATGCTGTGTTTTGTATTCTGTCTGAGGCAAAATGTATATTTTCAATGCACCATATAAAGCATATAACATTGTATTTTGTTTACAGAGTTTTTTTAATCTGCTTTTTTTATGGTGGCTTGAAGTTTTCCTCCTGGCTGAGGAAAATATTTTGTGAACTCTGACTCGTTTTTCATGACCTTGTATTTTTGTTAATGGCAGATTGTTGTACTTGTTACATTTATTTAAAAAAAAAAAGCTTTTTATGTCAAGAGCCGCCATACAAGCAAGGCAGTAGCAACTTTAAACTGTTTATCAAAAGTGGCCTTCGATCTTTTTTTTTTATACTTATTTTTAGGACTGCAGTATTCAAGATGTGGCAAGTGCCTTGAGATTACAATTTCTTTAGCAACTGTCAAAGACTGCCCTGCTGATTATAATTAGTGAAGGAGTATAAATGCTCCTCTCTATTAAAAATATGTATAAAAGTTGTTTTTTCCTAATTATGTAAGTGCATTTGTAAATATGTATTATATTAAATGAATCATTATGTATATTTGATTTAGTAACTTAAAATGTTTCAAATTTTTTACATGCCATTCCTTTTTATTTATGTTTAAGAAAAGGAGGTTTAAGACAAATAAAAATACATTTATTGCTACAGTGTCCAGAGGAAGAAATTATGTCAAGAAAACTGCATTCATTTGTATATACAGTGTAATAGAAATCCATTATGTGTAAATACGTATAGAATGTTTATTTGCAGTACAGATAGCTGTTTAGCCTCTTGTATAGTTCTTCCCTTCTGGAAGAACATTATACTGTATGCATGTATGAAGCACAATGGGAGGCTTTTTTTGTTTCTTCCTGTGAATATGTTAATATGTCATGTGATATATATTTGTGAGGAAAACAATCTTTGCTTTGAATACAGGCCTAATGAAGGGAACAACTTTGTCCTTAACTTTATTTTTAGTGTTTCATGTGTATCACTGGTGGGAAGAGTTTGATAAACTGAAAGATGGATTACCTCAGAAGATACATTTGTGATTAAGTAGTGCTTGTGCTTTTGTTGCTGATTTTTAAGAGCTCATTTACTGAACAGGCAAACTAACTTCATTTTTAATTACTGGAAAGATAGTATTTTACTTATTAAAGTAAGAATCCACTTGAGCAGAAAGGTGCAGAAGTAAGTATGAAAACTGGCCAATGAATAGTGTATATGTGAATGTTTGAAATTAATTATTTTATACACAATTGCTTTGCAAAATCTTTTGTTCATTAGTGCGTTTTGTTTGGTCTTAGAAATATCTTTCAATTTAACTATTTATTAAAGCATTTTATAACAATGTGATTTCACTCTTGTGGAACTTCTTTTCATATTCATTGCACATTCTGCTAACAGAAGAGTTCAGTTAAACTCACAGCATGTCCTTTGTTTCATTAACAAAATAATTTTCTTTATTCACCTTTTCAGTATATCAAATTGTGTAGACCATAGGCTTTTGAAGTACTCTACCTCCAAGACTAAAAATGAACAATTTCATTGCTGTGGAAAAAATCTGTATCGTTAAGACAGGAAAAAATGTACAACATGCTTCTTTGCTTTGTGTTCCACAGTATACTAATAAACACATTTATTTGTTAAGATGACACCCATTTTAATTCATACATTTCTGTATTGCTTTCACAGAGGATAAAACGTTTAAAAGATGGCAGAAATATTTTGCTGCATGCATATTTGCATATAATGATTAGACAATTGTGCCTTGCATATATATGCACATGGGGGGAAAAAGGCAGGTTAGAATGCTTATGTTATCATCTTGGACTTAATTTTTTTACGGGTATGGCATCTCTGCCGAAAATGTGTAATCCTCAAACTAATGGACCGTCTGTTTATATGGACAGACTGTAACAGTTTGTCTGTTGGAATTCCTACAGGCCTGAAGTAAAGGTAGTTTTTAAAGTAAAATAAAATTGAGTAATGTGTATATTTGTGGATTACAGTTTTGTTTCTTTGCAGGATATTGTGTGCCCCAAGGTATAGAAAGTATATGGAGGCGGGGCTACGATCCAACCAACTGGACTAACCAGGCATAATAGATGTGGGACACTAAAAATTCTGCATGCTACTTTGTTCTGTTTTTATTGCTTTTTAAAGTTTTTTTGCGGATGGTCCCTGTTCATTTCAGTTTTGATAGAAGACATGTTCATTTCCCCTAACAAAGCCCTGTAATGTTTATTTTTTTGCTTCCTTCTATGACCTTTGCTAATATATTCTCCCAGTAACATGATGTAAAATAGCAGTTGGTGCTTTTTTTTGCCTGCAGTAAAATTTAGTAGTCTCCAAACTGTAACCTAGCCAAAGCAGGTTATACCAATGGAACCTCTTCCATCAGTCATCCATGTGCAAGTCACCTGGCGCACAACATAAACGAGTTTATTATTTTGGAGCCTGCATTTTTCTTTTTCTGATATTGCTTTATTTTATTCTCTTCTTACTACTTCTTAGTAATCACACCTTTATACTTTTTGCATATTAGACATTGCTGCAGTGATCATTGTCACTGGAGCGCTACCCATGCCAAGTTTTGTTTTGTTTTTAACCTTATTGTTCCTGTTATAAGTTTATTTGTACTGCCAGGCAACCATAGCATTAATCTACTGTCAAGACAAATCTAAATTTCAGGATGAATGTGCATACTATTAAAAAATAGCTATGGAAGCATAGCTTGTACAGCAGGAAGAAGCAGGGTTTCTGATCTGCACTTTGTGGGTAGAGCATAAAGTTAAAAAAACACTGCCTGCAAGAATGACTTTACACCAGATTGCTTTAGTCTCCTCTTAGACAATGGGGAAAATTATTGGATTAGGTCATGCGGAGGTCAGGAGTGACATATCGTTCTGAGACTGAGGAGGGGACACCAGTTGTAACTGATGGGCTGCTATATAGCGCATCAGAATATTTTTTTAAAAAATGTGCTTTTATTATTCTCTAACTTGCAAGGCATTTAACACTAAAAAGAATATATCCAGTCATCTCCACACAACACCCCATTTTTATCGTTACTTTTTTTTGTGAAAGTTTCAGTTCCCACCGCTTTCTACAAGGACTCCATACATAACATGGTACTAGTCAGCAATGCCTCAAACTCTCACTTTTTTCCTCTGCTATGTTCTGTGGCCTAGATACATAATCCGCTGTTCTGCTTGATATGCCATCTGCTTTCTCTTGGATTAAGGGTGTTATTGCTAAGATGTACCTATCTCTTATGTTAGTTTTGTCTGGTTTAAGGATAGGGTCTTTCCCTTGCCTAGAGATGATTTCTCTTACACCCCCACTCTTTTAATATCGAGCCCTTTTTCCCTTCCCAGTGTCAACAGACGGTCTTTGTCCTCTGTGTGTTGGCTACTGGCACAGATAGCACAGCTGTAAATACTACTGTGGACCCCATACCTTAGTGTCACTGTGACACCTACATAGCCCTCTTTGCTAGCAGCTAAAATGTTCCTAGTGACATGTCATCTAGTGCCAGTATGCACAATGGCATGCGCTACTCCCTCCCATGACATTTTCAATTCTTAATGAGTCTAAGCCCCAAAATTAGTTTGACTGCACCTTGGTCTCTTCCATCTTGCCATGACTCTTAATAGCAGTAGTGAAGGAATCTTTTCACCAGTGCCCACCTCATTCAAACAATGACTTTTGTCTGCCTTACCTCCTTCCCCATGGCAGTCTATCCTCCTGTCTGCAGTATGTCCTAAAGTTCCACTGTGTCAGCATTCCTCATTGGCTGTGCTGTTTGTATTCCGCTGTTGTTGCAATTAATCCCTTTCTCTCCATGCTGTGAGCTGCCTTCAGTGTTCTGTCCCTTTTGCCCTCTGCTTCTCCCATCTTGTTAAGTTTCCATCTGTTCCCACTTCCCTCCCCCTCCTCTTTTGGTGTTGGTTCATGCCTGGCTGTTGCTGTCTCTGTCCTTCATCCACTCTGTGCTGACTGCTACTGTCCTTCATATTTGCTTCCTTTTACTGGTCCTCTTATTTTGTGACATCTCCCACTTTTTCACTTCACTTTATCCTGTGTTACTTGATTTCTCTGTCATGTTCTCCTATTCTTTGCCTTTCTTGCCCTACAATTTCCCTTGCACTCTGATGATGATGACTTGGTGCAGGTTATATCCTTGCAGATAACTATTAAATTGAGCCATTCTGGAAATCGCTAGCTAAGTTGGTAAGTGGATGAGATTACAGAATTACCTGACTACACACCCTTAGAGGGAAATTTTAACATGTGGGTAAGCATGCACTTATAACCTATTATACAACCTCACAATTTAGAAACAAACTGTGCCATGTGATGCTTATGAGAGCATTAGGTTTGTCCAAGATGTACAAAGGGGCTGGTGTGGCCTGTGTTGTATGTTTGTCATACCACAAATTGATCTAGCAAAGGATAAGTCTGCTACGTACATAACAGAATTACACATTCTAGTCTTGCATTTACCCCTTTTCTTGTCCCCTCCTGTCCACAGTCTGCTGCAGTGGGTGTGCACAGCTGGACCTGCACAAGTACAATAATACACATTTCTTGCCAATGTCAGGAAAACTAAAACACGATGCATGGTGCCCTGGATGCTTTGAAGCATTTTGAGCATGCACGTGGAATGTGGCTGAATGGTGCCCTGATGGATCTTGCTTTACACCACTAACTTTTCCAGCTGCACAGTATGTTACTGCTCTGATGTCCAGGATCCACATGTGACCTTGAGCCTCATGCGACACGGAACACGACAAGTGCCATAGCTAATGTGTTTATAACACCAATGTCAAAAAAGTGACAGAATGACAGACATAGATTTTGATTTTAGAAAGGCAAACTCTCTGAAATGCCAAGAAAGGTTCTAACTACACTCATGCCGAAGGGAAACTTGACTATGTATACCTTCTGTGACTGAGCCTTGCATCTTTATCTTGATGGCTATTTTTGTTCTTAGCCCCATGTCATGCCTTGACCATCTCCAGAAAAAAGGATCATTGCCGCCTAGCCCATTGGTGCATCGGCAAGGCCTTCATTCATTCATCTGTACCTCGCTTTTCATTTTGAAAGGCAAACTATGTGAAATCGCACTTTCCCAGCATCGATCAAACAAGAGAACATTATTGCTCATTGCAGTATATTTCCTTTATGTAGATGTTTTCTTCTGTCTTAGTGTGGTTGAGAAATTAGTTTCTGCCTGCATGACCTTTGGTGGAGATCAGTGTGTCAGTTGAAGGTTGGTGGATTGTGACATAAAGGAGCATGTGTCCTGCACATTTGTCACTCCCTAGACTAGGGAATGTTATGGCCATCTGCAGTATTACAGCTCCCTTCAGGCATGTTTCACACCCAGTGGGTCCTTGCTCCTTTGAAGCTTAAATTAAACTAGTCAATAAGGCTGTGTGCCTTCTAGGACATCAGGAGACTCCCCTACCAGAGTCCTTCCTGGGGCCATGTTTGGGATCACCTGGGAAGGGAGGTCAAGGGCTACTCAAGGTAGTGCAGAGATTGACAAGGATGACCTCTGAAGATCAGCTAAGGTCAAGTGGGGATTAGGGGGTACTGCAAAATAAGAGATCAGTGCTAAAGGTCGTGGTTGGCCAGTGGCGTCTATATCACGTTATCAAAAGTTTACTTAATCGAATCAATAACAGTTGAACTTTATTGATCGATTAAGTAAAACATCGAATAACGTTAAAAAAAAAAAATTAAAAAAAAAAAACTAAATGGCGTAGGCAGGGGGGCAAGCCCCCCTGCACCCCCCCCCCACACCACCCCTACTGAAATATACCAACTTCGAGACTGCACTACATTGAGGTAAACGGAAATCTCCCCTTACGGAGATTTCTGTTTACTTGCACAGTGTTTTTCACTTTCGATATTGTCGTGCCGACAATATCAGACTCTATATTGTCTGCTTACGACAACATGAAGCAGACCCGGCCAGTGGAGACTAGGGACCAGAGTAAATTGGGATTGTTGCTTGGGAATGAACTGTGTACATTCGTTGATTTTTACTACAAATACGTACAATAGTGAAGTCTTCTTTTTGAATGATCATGTAACACTGGCAGTTGTACCTTAGAGCATCACTTAATTTGCAAACCTGAGACCATCAAGAGAAACCACTGAACCACTGGCAGTGTGGTGCTAAGCAACAACTACCTAGACCATGTTGTGAGTGCCTAACTTATCTGACCATGCGTGTGTGTATATGTATATATATAGATATATAGATATATATATATATAGATAGATATAGATATATAGATAGATAGATATAGATATATATATATATATATAGAGAGAGAGAGAATATAATTAAACGTATGTGTGTGTGTCTGGTTATTTAAGCAGCATACTTGCATCTCAGCTTGGCACACACAATCTTCACTGAGGCTATGAATTCACTTTTTGGTACCTTTCCTTTCTTCCCACACCATTGAGCTCAACATGTTTCCCAAGAAAGTATACAATGGTTACATGGCCCTACCTTCTATTGTAACCTGAGGTTAGTGTGGTGTTATTTGCATATAGTGTCCTCAGAAGCAGTGCTAGCTTGCAGTTTGCTCCCACTGTGGCAAATAAATTTGTCCTGTTGCACTGTAATTTTTGCATCTATTAAGGTGTACGTTGGCTGTGTTGTACATCCACTGAGAAGACTAAGCTTATGTACTTAGATAATCCCCTAAAAGTGTGCAGTACAAGTGCCACTCTGGTGATAGAGATAAAGCTCCAATTATGCCCCAGCCAACCTGGGTTCGATTATTGACTTGGGCAACTGAGTGGCAGAGGGATGGGCATGCACATCCTGGAGTCGGCACTTCCTGGTGACCTTCCCTAAAGGGGAGGTGTGGTTGAAACAGGGAGCTGCCTTTGGACACAACCAGTATATGTTGGGGTGGGGAAAGGGAAAAGAGGGTAGGACATGAAACAAAAACAAAAATGAGGAAGCACTGAGTGCCAAGCCCCCAGGATGTCCATGAGGTTCACGACCAGCCCCAGCAACACCAGAACAAGATGGGGGGAGTTTAGGAAAATGCTGGTAGGCCCAGCATGGATGTGGCATGGGGGCCAGCCTGGTATCAGCAAGTTCCGAGCGGACCAAAAGTGTGCGGTACCAGTATGGTATACTCGTATCACATCTACTGAACTTATCTGGGCTGCATATACTTGATCTTCACATGAAAGTATGCATCCAATATGTGGTCTATTTGCTGAGCACCCCTGCTGCTGTTTACTTAGTCCCTGGAAGGTGGGAGTTGACTGTGCTGTCTTTCTGTTGCACATGATCAACTACCCCTCACATTGTGTATCTAAGAGCATCACAAACAAGCCAAAGAATAGGTCATATGTTCCAAAACAAATAAAAAAAAAAAAAAAAAAAAAGACACTCCACAAAAAGTACTTGACTGAAGTTACTGATTTAGTGCTTTCGTATATGTACTTCAGAATAAAAGACATCACTGTAAAAAGCTTAACTGTGCTAAAAAGGTAGGTGATTCCAGCCCATCATGCTCTAAAACTGAAGCAAGAAAAACTTATTTATTCAAGTCAGGTAAAGGAACAGAGTTTAAAAGGATTTTCTTTGACAGTTCCCCTACAAAGTTAAGGTAGTTTGCCAATCAACCCCCATGTCCTGGAAGACCTTTTCCAATGCAAAAAAGTGAAAGTTTTGAAGTCCTTACAAGACAAATGTTTAAAGCACAATTTTCATCACCATTATTAATAGACTAAATGTTTCATAGATACTTGTATTTAATCAAAAAACAGGACATTAAGAATAAAGGGCCACATAGACCTCTCCAGTGGTTTTGCAGGTATATCTGTCTGGGCAAGGAGTAACTGTAGTATGGTTCAGAATAAACGTGTGATCCATCATAAATATAATACTGGCTGCATGCACCACACTTGCTCATATGTCTATAGGTAGAGGAAGTGGCCATCCTTTGCTCAAAAGACATGCTAGTATTATTCAGTGATTTGTATATGAAAGTGTGATTCTGTCTTTAAGACAAGGAAAGTACCAGAACTCTTGGGCCCCTTGCTCTTACCAATAGAGTGTATGCCACCAGTATCCAATAAATGATGCAAGACCACATATGGTCAAATAGAATTCTTGTCCTGTGGTGCTGGATAGGTTTTTTTTTTTTTTCTTCAAGATGGGTGCATAATGATCCAGTCTACCTGACTCTATCAAATCAGTTACTTCCTCCAATAAGTTGCTGGGGTAAGCATGGTTAAGAAACATATTCTTTAAGTAAAATATATTCCTTAATAAAATTCTCATCCTCTGATACATTTCTTGGAAAGACAGATGAATTGTTCCTTCACAATACCCTTTTTTTTGCACGAAAGAATGAACACTGTTAAAATATAAGTAGTTGAAAAAAGTGCCCTCCTTGTATATAGTAGACTGTAATGGCTAATAGCCCGTTTCTCAAGGAAAGAAATTACCCACATCTTCAATGTTGAAATAGAATTCCCGAAAAGTAGTAGTAGAACCAAGGCACTGAAAAATTGGATAAGTCCTGGCAAGTCACCACTCCAAACAATGAAAGTATCATCTGAGAATTGAAGATATAAATGAAAGAAGGGTCAAAATTCACTGCTCCTTAGAAATAAGGTGTCCTAGTAAAGTAAAACCAGATTGGCAAAGGTTGGAGCATAGGCTGCCTCCAGTTCCACTCCAGATGACTTGCTTCATTCTCAAATGTAATAAAAGTGTTGCTTATCAAATCAGTCATAATACAAAAACTGTTGCTGTCCCGTGGAAACGTTGATTTGTTAGTAGAAACAATGTCACAAAACCATTCAAGGCCAGTAGATTGTGGAATAACAGTGAACAAGTCCTTGACATCTTTTCCATGACCAAAATATCACTAATCATATTTTAACTCTCTTATTTTACTGAGGAAGCCCCAAGAGTCTTAGGATGGTGGAAAAATATTTCATGAAAGGTTTTAGTTTTTGGTCAACAATAGCTAGTGGTTCTGCCTTGGAACCACCCACTGATATAATGGATCTTTTTGGGGAATTAACTCTATCCTTATGAATCTTGGGTACACTGTAAATTACGGGAATGCATGGTTTCTTCATGGTCAAATTGTATTCTTCCATCAAGATGTCGCCATCCAAGAGTAAATTATAAAGGACCACATAAATATGTTGGTATGTGTGATTCATTTATACTCAATACATTTTAAGCATTGTCATTTAAAATGAAATTTCACATCCTCCCAATATAATCAATTTTGTCTTTCAAAACAGCCCCTTATGCCTTTGTCAGGTTTCATGATCCTGATCTCAGGGTTTCGTGACCATTGAAACTATTTTTTCTGTTCTTCGGGGGTTAAATTGCAGTATTTGTGTTCCAGTGGGTTGGATTTGAAGGCTCGAATGTCATTTATTCAAAATCTTTCCAGAGCTGCAAATTATAGTTGTAAAGGTGAGTTCTTTTGAGCTCTGCAATGGAGACCCAGTGTAGTTGCACTGAAGAAATAATGGTCCAATCCATTAGCAAAGCAATACTGAGTTTGTGAACAAAGATTTTCAGTTCAGTTATAGTATCAATCATATTAAGGCATCATGCAGGAATGACAATGAAACTTTTTTTTTTGAATAACTTTTCATGAACAGTAGGGGTGATGATACTGAAGTTAAATATGTTGCAGGTCAGATAAATCTTGATTAAAGGAACGTCAACTGGTGACATGCAGGAAGAACTCACCAGTTCTAGGGATTTCTTCTCTTGCGTACTTGCCGCTGATTCAGTTTCAGATGTAGCTGTTTTGGTGGGCCATACTGCCATTAAAAACTGATGAAAATGATGTGTTATTTAAACATTCTTGTTAGGATTTTAAAAAGTCGACCTTTTTGTATTGGAAAAGGTATTCCAGAACAGTGTGTTGGGGGGGGGGGGGGAGTGATCCCTACCTTACTGTGTTGAGAATTGTCATGGCAAATAATTTTAAATTCTAATTCTTTACCTGGCTTGAATGAATGTTTCTGTTGCTCCAGTTTTAAAAAGAAGGTATGAGAGCTAAAGCATTAACATTTCCTGCCACACCTACCTTTTTAACATATTTAAACACTTTACAGGGTTGTCTTTTATTCTGATAAAGTTCTTGTAATTGGATTAAAAGCCCTGAATAGTACATTTGTCAAGTACTTGTTACATCATGTTCCTTTTTTATTTACTTAAGAGCATTCCCTGGAGGTGTGAAGTGCATGTGCAGTCCAGACGCATTATAGCTACTGTCTGTCATATGTTGGTTCTTCAAATACCCTGAACCTCCTTAGTCCGGGGTCTATATTATTATCTCGAAGGTTTAAAACTTAGAATCACTAAAGATCAAACTTTAGTGATCGAAGTCTTAAACCATCAAAACCAAAAAAAAAAAAAAAAAAAAATACTAAATTAAAAAAAAAAAAAAACTAAGTAGTGTGTAGGCAGGGTGGCAAGCCCCACCCCCCACCCCCCACTTAAATATACCAACTCTGAGAACACACTACGTTGAAGTAAACAGAAATCTCCCCTACAGAGATTTTCCATTTAAACGTTCGATGTAGTTTGCTTTCTGTATTCTCGTGTCAACAATATCGTATTTGATATTGTCAGACTTCGAGATTTTAATATAGACCCCTTAGTCTATACATGGAAAGTATGGAGCATAGTTGTATATGTTGATATTGGCTGCCATTTAGTGCTGTGGCATTATGCACATGCATGAATATCTAAGTAATGCGGTTGTGATCCACTTTTCAAGCATGACTCTGTAGTTCTGCAGTCTGTAGGGCCACATTGCACAATCTACATCAAGTATGTTTTTGCATAATGACCTTGAACCTTTACAGGGTACTGTAAGTGTAATAAATCTGTCCCAACGTGATGTGGCAGGCTGCTTGTATACATTAGGCATACGTTAGCTGTGAATGAGAACATGTTTCAACTGCAGGTTGTCCATTACTGTTGTATGATGCATGTATATCATACAGATGTGAGTGCTGCTTTTTGACTTTAGTTCACAACACTACAGCTCTTTTGCATTTGCTTGGGTATATATTGCATACCTTACATCTTGCAGAGAACAGAAGAAAGAATCAGACTGTGCCTGCCTACCTGTCTTTCATGCAGCTACCCAACAGAGAGTTGGTGATAGTGGTCTGGCAAGAGGTAGAGGAGATGGTGAAGCATTTGCAGTGGCCATTGGTGCATTTAAAGCAAAAAAAAAAAAAACTCCCCAGGAAACAACTACAGTATAGTAGGAGTTTTGCAGACATGGTAAGACTCTCCTCCGTACTTGTAGTGATGTGCTTAATTGCTTTACAGCTGAAGTGGACATGCAAAAATGTCATGGCAAAAGCTGTTGGCTATATTTTTGCAGGCCAGAATGTGCTGGCTGAGCCACTGGCTGACCTTTCAGACCCAAGCTGGGCCACCCAGCTACCTGTTACTGTTCATTGACAATTAACCACCACTAGCAGCATGGACTAGTGCTGGTTGATGTCCTCTTTACTACCTTTGACTGTAGCTGCACAGCCCTTTGTTGGATAGCAAAAATCACCAATGATGGAAATGCCCCAGAAGTGACCAAAGTATAGAGGACATCAGTCAGCACTAGTCTATGCTGGTGTTTGGTTGGAGGAAATGACGGATTTTTTATATATATTTTTGAATTTTTCACAAAAAATTTTTTTTCAGCATGTATTCATGTTGTACACATTTCTATTTTGGCATACTTGGACTAGTCCTCCTTTGGTCTTGTGTATTTGCTTACAAGTAAGTGAAATCCATGAGTATTTGGGCAAAAACTGTGGCTTTGTGCTTCGCAATTCCATAATCGATCTTTCAGTCTTGATTTCTTGCTGTAAATAATAGAGTTTGTGTTCTCCCCATGTTTGCATTGGTTTTATGTCTGTACTTCGATTTTACTCCCACTTTTGTAGAAAGCATGTTAATTGAATGACTTCCCTAAATTGTCCATAATCATACAACTCTGTGTCCTACTGCTCCATATTATAATGGGGGACACAAATGCTATGCTGCTGTTGAGCTGTCAGTCTTATGTTTGCTGCTCGCTTCTAGAGTATGGAAGATCTATCTTGTATACATTTGTGATTTCTCATGTTAGTGGCTTAACAGTTTGCATAGTCTCTTGATAGATGGACGATCAGAAGGCTGCCTGGGTTCTTGTCCCAGTCTGTGTGCTTGAATTCAGGTTCCATTGCTGATACTGCAGTTTTGCATGTGTTGATTATGGCATTTCTGAGGTGGTGTCCTTCAGATGAGACATTAAACAGAGAGCCCACTGAGTTTTGTGATATGTAAGGTGGATGTAAAATGTCCCATGTCAGAAGGGAGTTACCCATGGTCTGCTGGCTGGGATTTCCCTATCTAAATATTACTGTCTGTGACTTGGTGGTTTAGTGAGGCTAACAGAGAACAAAAGTAAATGCTCAAAAATGTGTCACCTGCTGTATACAGCACTGTCTTTGAATTGAGATTACATCATGATGAGCTTTGATTTTTGTTACCATTCCCTTGTACCCATTCACCATCATTTCAGAAACTGAAGATTACAAAGAATTATCATCTCATTCTGCCACTGAATAAATACATTTTCACCTTAGGGCAGTATATAGATGTACACATTTTTTTCTTGCCTGGAAATGCTCGCCCTTGTTAAATCCTTTAGATTCATGTACTTAATATGTACATAAATTGCTTCTAAAACTTGCAATAGTAAGAGGTCTTTGTATGAATGGTATATTTGTAAGTGGCAACTGCAACACCGTGTGCTATGTACATACTTATTAATGTGTTTCTTTTTACTTTGAAGGATGTATAGCCATTTGCTGCATTTTTTGTGTTGTAATCAAGGTAGAGCCTTAACTTCCAACATGTTTTTAAACATGCTTGTTTGATTTTGCTGTATTTCAGCTTTGTTGCATTAAGTATACCTTGAGCAGTTGCTGGGAGATAAATCTGTCCCTCCAGCATGTCCTATTTAAGTCATAGGCCATATGTAGGTCCCTGGAACCAGTAGCCCTAGTGCTGTTTGATTTACTGATATGCAGCAAGTTCATTAGGTTTGGGTCTTGGATTGCTCTGTAGGCCAGGTATAAGTCTTCTCTAAAAAGTCTGTACAATGTGGAGTATAGTGACAGAGACTTTAGTAGGTCTGTGTAAGGCACATGCTGGAGCCCCTTGATCTTCGATAGAAACTTTTTGAGTTCTCTCCAGTTGCCGCAGGTGCTTTGTATGGTCCATGCCATAAGGGGTGTTATACTCAATTATGGACTGAATTAGTGCCGAGAATAAAGGGGTTATAACCTCTCTTGCTCTGGAGGTGAAGCCTTTACTAATCAAGTGTGCTATGTAGAAAGTCTTCCTTACTACAGTAGACGTATGCTGGTTGAAGTTAAGGTTGCAATCAACTTGTGGTTCCCAGGTCCCTTACCACTTTGTGGGTACTTAGGGTATTGTTGTTGATTTGATAGTGTGAAGGAACATTGTGCTGAAGGGGATGATGCATTTCTTTGCATTCAGTTTGAAACTGTGACTAATACACCAGTTGTTGGTCTGTGTGAGGCCCACCTGGAGTATGCGAACATCAAACTTGGCCAACCACAACCCCTTAGGTTTGACCTGAACTTCTGAGAAGTATATAGCAAACAGTAGGGAGCCCAGCACTTACCCCTGTGGAACCCCACTGGTAACAGGTCTGCTGGTTGATGTAGAGTCACCCACTTTGATAATTTGTGTCCGGTTTGTGAGCCAGTTGGCAACCCATCTTGTAATGGAGTTTACATTCAGTTTGCTAAGTTTATAAGTAATGCCTGAATGTGGGATTGTGTCAAAAGCCTTTGCCATGTCTAGGTATGCTATGTGCACAGATTTGCCCTCGTCAATGGTCCTGCTCACATTTTCAAAGACGTCCACCAGATATAAGAGGATGAAGCCAAACTGGGTAGGATCCAGGGTTTTGAAGTTGTCTAAGTTTTTATTTATGAGGTCCATAATGATATGTTCCATGGCCTTGCAGATGAGGTTGGTCAGGCTTATGGGTCTGTTGCTAGGCCACCTTTTTGGAGCGGAATAACTGTTGCTGTTCTCCATTCTGCAGGAACAAATTCTGTGGTTAGGCTGTGATTGAAAAGGGTAGTTAATGGTGATACTAGTTCGTTTTAGCCTGTTTAGAAAACAGCCTGGGATGTCATCTGGTCCCATAGAGGCTGTGTTATTTGCTTTGGACAAGCTTTGAAGACCTGCTCTTCAGGATATATATGTGGGGTGTTTGGGTGGAAGGTTTGTGATAAGTTAGGAGGGGATAGAGTGAAATTTTCACCTAACCTATCTGCTAGCAGGCTTGCAATCTCTGTGGGGGTCAGTGTGTGAGATACTGTTGGTTACTAGTTCTACACAATCTTGGGTCCTACCTTGTAGGCTATGTACGTAGCTGTAAAAGGCCTTATGGTTATCATTGGCTGTACTTGCTAAGTTTCTCTCAAAGGAGCCCTTAGAGGATTTGACAAGTTGTCTTATTTGCCTATTGAGGCTGAGGAGGGTACTTTTCTGTTGTTGGGGCCCTTTCTTTGTTTTCTTGGACAGCAATGTTTTGTGTTTATTGTAAGGTTTGTTGATGCTGGATGTCTACCTTGGAAGCTTGTTTTTACTTGGGACTCTTGCTTTGATTCTTTCGGGTTCAGCTGAGTTTATATGCTTTTGTAAGTTATTATAAGGGCTTTAGTGTAAGTTTTGGCGTAGTTACCACTTTCAGCTTGGGGTGGGGCTTGGAATTCATTTATACCTTTGCCTAGGAGGGTATAGTTTGCCTTGGTGAAGTTTTTTTTAGTCTGATTTCCCCCTTTTTGCGTTCTGGTGTTACTGCCAGCTCAAAGGTGACTGTTTTGTGGTCAGATTTAACTAATGAATGTCCGACAGTTGCGGCAGTGCATCTGTTTGACATGTTAGCGAGGATCAGATCTGGAATGTTTGTTCCTCTTGTTGGGGGTATGAATAATTTGTTCCAGGGCATTTGAATTAACAAAGTCAAAGAACTTTTGTGCTAGTGAGCTTGGGGCTAGGGTGGGTTTCCCAGTTGATGGGGGGGCAATTGAAATCCCCCATAACAAGTGCGTTCAGTAAAATTTGGATGGTATCCAGTTTGGTCAAGTAGGCTTTGTGGGCATCATGAACTATCAGAGGGGATCTATAACTGGCTGTGACTTGAATGGGGTTCTTACCCACCATAACCCGGACTTGGAGTAACTCCATGGAGTTGTCCAGTATAACTAGACGGGAGTTAAATTTATCTATAATATAAATAGGAACACCACCTCCTTTGGATTTCGCTCATTCATTTTGCAGTCTAAAGGTGTGGAAAGTATTGTAGCCTTGCAAGGCAGGGTACTCTCTCAGGCCTTGAACCAAATTTCTGTGACTACACAGACATCTGCATCTTCTAATGATAGAAGTGCTTCCAGGGAGTGCAGTTTTTTTTTGTTTAAGCTCCTAGCATTTAGAAGCATGACCCTTATTTGGTTCTGGTTGGCTAATTTCACGTCGGTAATGTTGTTTTCGAGGTCTTACCTAAAAAGGGCACTAGGGGGGAGGCAAGAACCTTTGTCAGCAGCCAAATGCTTAGAGGTGCCAGTTGCAAAAGGTCTCTGACAAAGTAGCGAGGTTTGTCGACCATGACTACCCAGGCTGACAGGAACTGGATCCCCTTTGAATGACACCAAAAACTAAGCCAGTTATTAATATCATGGACTACTGTTTTGACCTGTTCCAGTTGGAGTTGTACTGGATGATTAGAAATATAAGTAAATAAATTAAAAATTAGCCATGTTGTAGGACACCTTCAAAGTATGTAGTTTTGTTTTCTGTATGCTCAATGTATGTGGAAACTTTGCCTTGCCATTTCAATAATGTGAACTGTTGTGATGTATTTATTTTGCAGTTGCCAAAAGTCTCAAAATGGAAAATGGCATTGATCGAACAGTTTCAGAGTTGAGGTAAGCTTGTTTTATTTTAAATGGTCTCAAGTACATTTTTGTAAAATACAAAGAAGAAACTGCAAAACTGAACTTTAAAATGATAGACCATCTTCATCTGCATACCACTGTAAAATCATGTCTGTTGTAATTTGTGTGTATACTGATTATATCTAAATGTATCTGTAATTTTTCTATGTGGAGCTTTTCTCCCCGGGCCTCTGCTGAAAAAGGGCCTTTTCAGCTCAGACACCCCCGGTTAACAAATGTAAAATAAAATAAATAAAAAAAATCTTTATAAGAAATTGCCTCAAAAGGGGGATACTGTGTGGTGTAAGATATGTAAAGCAATAATGAGATAAAAAAGGACTATAAAGCTGAAACACTAACACAATGAAAGAAATATGTTTAGAGATGGCTTGCCTGCAAGCATTTCACACAAACTGTGAAATCTGCAATATAAGCTAACATTGAATTTACAGATAAAGAGCTCAGAAGCAATGCAACTTCGCTGTATCTGAGGAATGGTAAACAATCAAGCACTACATGGAAAAACAGCACTTATCTAGACAGGATCCTAGATATTGCTTGGTCCTTGATCTGTCAGAAATCAAAGCAAAGAAAAAAGTAATTAAAAATGGGACTTAAAAGAGAGATAAATTAAGTGATACAAAGTGAAGTTAAAGGCACAGAGCAAAAAAAAAAAAAAATACATGCAACAGCAGGCACTGTGAAGAATGGTATTCTGCCCACAGGCAATACTAGGCACTGGATTAAAAGTGTGAAAAAGTTGAAAGGCAAATATTCTGCAAAAAAATAAATAGATCTGCTGCAACACTCGAGATTGTTTACATGCATGTCAATTTCTACAGAAATTACATGCACTCCTTGGCGCTAACTTCTGTGCATCAAAGAATGCTTCTTAGTACAGTTTTCTACGTCTTTACATGTAGTGTTAACTTTGATATGGTGATGTGAGATTTACTGGTTTCAAGTGCATGAACATTAGCAACAAAAATATCAAATGCATCATACAGGAAGTGTCTGTTTTGCATATATTTTTTTTTCTTGAATGACACTGTTTATTTTGAAGGGATTTTTGTTGGGCTTGCGAGTCTCATGGGGGCTGGTGAAAATTAACATGTTTATTATACTGATCATGGCTGCAGTAGTCTTAGCTGTATTGGTTTTATCCAGCCAGCTTCCAAAGCTTTAGGGCAACTTCCATGCACCCTAATTGAGCTAAGTAACAGAAAAGTTTGGGCGCGAAGCCCTTCTGAGCTTAACTGCTGCCAAAGAGTATGCTTCTCTGAGGATTTTGAGGGTCAATGGTCAGTTTGCACTTTCCTTTGCTGGCAGATAAGTTGCCTTTGGGGGAAAAACTTCCATTTTCTTAATTTGTTGATTTATTCCTTTCCCCTTCAGGAAAGCAATTTTAAAGCTAGGAGTTTTGTGTTTTAACTGACTGCCTCGAGATTAGCATACTTTTAAATAGAGCAATCATTTTTTTCTGTCAGTTTAAAAGTGGTGCAAAGTAACTGAAAACTTTTTTTCCTTTGGAGAAATTGTATTTAGTTTACTTTTGTGAGGCTGCTTAGTGTCTTAAAGTGCTTTTTACTGTATTTTTCTGCCAAAAAAGTAAATTTTCTGGACTGGTAATGTTTACTTGCAATTGCTGCATGTCTTCTCCAGGAAATAGGTACTGTTTTCAGCTTGACCAGTGAGCAGACTACTGGTCCCATGTTTAGTTCTTCCAGCCACAAAAAGCCTCATCCTCAGCCTTTGTTGGAGTGCCCTCTATAGCCAAGAGAGAGAGACTCGGTCCTGGTATAGTGAGCAGGGAAGGTTTCCTTGTGCCAGAATGCTGTACCCATCCCTGGGGAAGTTGCTGCATTTAGTAAAACAGCCCCATTTTTCCTGTCAAGAAGAAACTAAACCAAGCATGTATTTATGCCTCCTCAATTTTCTTTGGATATGAGTAGTTTATTGGGTCTGGTTCAGGATTTAATTCAGAATATTGATCCTTCTTGTAAAGTAGTTTTTGATAAAGTAAAGAAGGGAGGGATTCCTCTTTTTCCTGAACAGGTTTAAGATTCTGAATCTGCACAGGAAGTTGCAGGCATTTTTCCTCACATTTCTGTTTCAGGCCCAGAGGAGAGCTCAGTTCCTGTTTCTTCCTGTGAAGGTTTCTCTCAAACCATTGCTAGAATGTGCCAGTGTTTTGACTGGGAAAACACTGAAGTTTCTCAGTCCCTCAGAAAATTCTTTTGAGTCACTACATAAGGATTTTCCAGAACTTACACCCATTCCTCTGAGAACTAATGTGGTATCTGAGTTTACTTTAAGCCAAACTATCCATCTCCCAATTTTCTTTCTTGAACCTGAAAATGAGGGAGAAAAAGTACTCACTCCATACATAGGATGTCCGCAAATATCTCCAGTACAGAACTAAATATTTCAGATCTTTGGCTCAGTTGTTCATTTCTTGTGAAAGTAAGAAGGGGCAACTGTGTCAAAACAGACAATTTCCAAATTGTTGTTTAAGGCTATTACCTTTCATTGTACTCACCACAACAAACCTATTCCAGGCAGGGTCAAGGCTTACTCTACCAGGACCTTGCCTTCATCTAGTGCATTTTGGAAAGAGTTAGATTCTAGAACTATTCTAAAAGCTGCTACTTGGTCCTCTGTACATACTTTTACAAGGCACTATTAGCTTTTTTTTTTTTTAAAACACCTTTATTGAATTATCACATGTGACATAGGCAAATTTACATTTATATAAAAGTTATCAAATTCTATTAAATTAACAGTAACAAACATTATACTTAACATATATTACTATACATCATATAACCTAAGCAACATTACATAAATTGTTCAATTCCTGCCCCCCCCTTTTTTTTAAACAAGAAATGTCTTTATTAAACCATCACATCTGATGTCAATCTTTACCCAATCCTTGACAGTGGGTTCGATTCTGAACCTCGGAACTGACACGGCCACATCTTCCAGCTTGCGTTGTCCAAATTCTTTAGCCAGGTAATACCCATAATGCTCCTCTGAATTTACCTCAGATCTCGTTTTGCCACTTCGCAGACGAGACACGTTAGTTTCCTTCTCTCGAGCCTTGGCTATAACAGTGAGATATTTTCTCAATTTTTGGATCTACCTTTTTAAAAATCCTTGTCTAATTCCTTTTTCACTATCTACCCACTCCTCTTATCCCTAATGTAATTGTTCATTCTTTCCCTTTCCCATCTCCTACCATTGGTAGACCTTAATTACCATTGCTGGTAATTTTTTCCTATTTATTCTTACTTTGTTACCTTTATATAGGTACTCAGAATGCCATTGTTGGTATCTCTTGTCTTCATTTAGTTAAAAAAAAAATATTTAACTTTCCTTTCCCTTTTCTCTTTTGTTGTGTGACTGGCAGTTGCTTATATGTGCTATGGCGGATGAACAAAAGCAATAACCTACCCCTGTTAAAGGCACCTCAGGGTTTAAAAGATGCCAGAAATATTGACGGCAAGATGCCCAATTCTGATAGTCCCACTTTGTGTGTATTGCCTGGGAAAGATTCAGCTGCAGGAAAATTGTTTGATCTATTATGGGCTCTCTACGCAAACCCTGACTGAAAGGAAAAACAAATTAATATTGAAGGGATTACTTAAAACAAGATTTGATGAGGCCTTATCAGAGTCAAGAATTGAAGCTAGCACTTCTTCCTCATCTTCTTCATCTGTTTTGAAGAAAATACCTTCTTTGGTTCCATGCTCCTTGGAACTGTATAAGAAAATGCATAAATCATCCTTGGTACTGAAGAGTTCCACGGCACTGAAGGATTTATCTGGTTCCAGACCTAAAATTCTTTCGCAACCAAAAACAACTTCTGCACCGACAGATTCTTCGGTGTCAAAATTATTACAGCTGCCATGGACTGAATACTCTCCTTTAATTGACCCCTTTAAAGACAGGCGACCAAGCCCCTTTGCGGAAGTGAGATCCCCTAACTTTCCTTCCTCATCTCCTACTCATTCTACTAAGAGTCTTTCTGTGGCTGATGTATTGTGACTGGATGATCAGCTCCTGATGGCCAGGGGATTATCCTTGGTTCCTAGCCACACTGGGCTTGGAACTAGCCTAGCTATAACTCCTTCATTTCCCTCCTCCTCCAACTCCTGTCGAGACTTTGGAGCCCTCTCTTCTGACTCTCCCGGCTTCAACTGTGTCTGTTCTGGTAACATCCTCTTCTCTGGTTCCGAGAGTTGTCTTGAGTTCCTCTGAGCCTTCAGCACCAGAGGTCTCCCAGGGCCATGATTCTCTGGTCAGGTCCGAGGGACTTGGATCGATTTAATTTCCTTCGGAACCATGCATGTCCCTTGGTACCTCAGCCTTTTTAGGATTGACCCGGGCTTCTGTTCCAGAGGTGGCTGCCTCAGTGCAGGGTGTTGCCCCAGTTCCAAAGAAGTCTATTTTGGTTCCAGGCTCCCATCCTTCTACGGGGTGGGGGGACTGTCTTTAGGATAATAGAGAAGGCATTGTCCATTGGGGACTCAGTCAAATTTCTGCTTCCCCTTGGCCTGAGCTGCCATCAGTTTCATCCCTGGGACAGAGGGCACAGAAGTCCCAAATGACTCCCACTTTAGTAGTCTCCTCTTCAGATACTTTCCCGGATCATCCCCTGAGGAAATCCCTGTGAAATGGAAGCACCTGGACTCCCCGGAAGAGTCCTTCACTGAAGATACTGATTTTGATGAGGGGGAAGTTTCCCCCAGGTCACCCCCTGATGATGTTTCCTTTGGGGACATCCTAGAAATCCTGAAACAGAGGGGTGGCTGGTCCTCTATTCAACCTTTCTCAGAGGAGTCAGTATATCTTGGGGCTTTTCGTGACCAACCCTCTACTTGGATTTCTCCGCCTGCTGACGGTCTTATTAAATTGATTGCTCAGCGGATATGGAAGATGCCCGATGCCATAAAGCCCATCTCCAAGAGACCTGACCATATATTATCAGCCGCTAAGGATGAGCCACATTGGTCTAAAGGGATTCGGTGGTGATAGCGGCCACCACCAAAAAGGAACTCGCTGAAGAGAGTCCGACTATCCATCCTCCTTACAAAGAGTCTAGGACCATGGATGGATTTGGGAAGCTTGTTTATGGTTCAATGACCTTCGCTCTAAGGTCCCTGAATTATATGGTGCACTTTACCAGATTACAGAGAGATTTGATCAAAGAGCTTTCAAATACTCTCTCAGGCGCAGTAGCTGAAGGGGTGCGTGACAAAGTTACCTCTCAGCTTGCAACCCTTGATGCTATCTTCAATTTGTCCATGATGCTCATTACCCATGCAGCTGAAAGGATGACTACAGCAGCAAGTGCAGGCACTGCCATTTGAAGGCACTCCTGGATGCACTTGTGTTACTTTGCGGAGCCATTTAAAGTTTCATTCATCAATGCACCCTTTGACGCATCTACCCTTTTTGGTCCCAAGGTAAAAGAGGCTCTAGCCAGATGTGAGAAAGATGGCAAGACCTTGTCTGCCATAGGCATACATTTCTCCACTCGTCAGAGACCGTATTCTTGGAACCAAAGAAGTGGGATACTATGGTTTAAAAAATCCAAAGGGCCTTTCCAAGACTCATGAGGCAAAGATTTCCCCTGGGGCAGAGGGGTAAAGAATGGAAGACGCTGCCCTAGGGGCAGAAATAGACCACTGAATCAGGGGTCCAGAGAATCTTTCTCTGGAGCTTTCTATCAGCATCTCTGACCAGGGGCCCGACGATTGCCTTCTTCTGGAGGCAGTCTGGGACGATTATCCTTGCATCAAACTGCCTGGCAATTGATAACCTTTGACAAATGGGTGGAGGGAATAATATCCAGAGGTTACGAAATTCCACCTATGGGTTCAACAGCCCAAAAAAGACTCCCAGATGTTCCACCAAATCAAAGGGAAGCAGCAGTCTTAGGAGTTCAAAAACTGCTCGACAAACGAGTCATCCAAACAGTCCCACCAGACCAGACAGGATCCGGGGTTTACTCAAGATTCTTTTTAGTGCACAAAAAAACAGGGGTCTGGAGACCCATTTTGGATCTCATCCCGTTCAACAAAGCAGTTCACCAAACCAAATTCCGCATGGTTTCGGTTTAATCGATACTTCCTTTCTTGAAAAAAGACAACTGGATGTGCTCTGTAGACCTCCAAGATGCTTATTACCACATAAAAATGGAAAAAAGCTCAAGGGAAGTTTGCACTTCCGGCTAAGAGCCAGTCATTTCCAGTTCAGAGCATTGCCCTTTGGTCTCACCACAGCCACCAGGGTGTTCACCAAATGCATGGCAGTGGTTGCAGCTCACCTCAGACTGCAAGGTTTTCGAGTCTTTCCATATCTTGATGACTGGCTCCTCACCACTACCACCAGGCGTCTGTTAGAGCAAGCAAGAGACTACACCATAAATCTTTGTACATCTCTAGGTATAACGATAAACTTCGAAAAGTCTAGCCTTCAGCTTTCTCAACAACTGGATTTCATTGGATCTCATTTAGACACTGGTTCAGGTATTGCATTTCTCCCCCCAGACAGACTTCGATGCATCAGATTCCAAGTCGGGCAAATTCTTCAGACCAACAAGATTCCAGCGAAACTTGTTCTTCAAACATTAGGTTCCATGGTGGCATCAATCACACTAGTTCCTCTGGCAAGATATCATATGCAAATCCTGCAGTGGTTACTAGCTTTGCAATGGTCTCTGATACACCAACCAATGTTTGATCTAATTTTAATCACCAACCATTGCAAACGTGATCTCAAATGGTGGCTTCACTCCGACCAGATTCTCTTAGGTCAGCCATTTACTCTTCCTCAGCCCCAAGCCATAGTGATCATGGATGTTTCCCAGATGGGGTGGGGGGGCATTATCTGGGAAAGACAGTCCAAGGCACATGGTCCCAATTGGAGGCCAACTTGTAAATCAATGTTCTGGAAATGAAGGCAGTGCTGTTAGCATTGCAAGCATGCCAAGATACCCTCCTTTTTGGGACAGTAGTAATTCAGACAGACAACATGTTAGTATACTAGTATATAAACAAACAAGGGAGAACCAAATCTTATCCTTTCTGTCGAGAAGCACTCAGAGTTTGGCAATGGACAATTTCTTCCAACCGCTTTCTGACAGCAACTCACATTCCGGGAAGTTCCAACATGATAGCAGGCAAGTTGAGCAGAATGATTCTCTTGCTTCACAAGTGGTCTCTCAATCCTCTAGTGGTGAACAAGATTTTTCACCTTTGGGGCCAACCTTGCTGAGACCTTTTTGCCTCTCCCATGAACAACGTGTAGAAGTTACTTTGTTGTAATCCCCCCATGGGGGAGTCACCCAGAGATGCTCTTCTCCACAATTGGCCTCCTGGTCTGCTATATGCCTTTCCCCCCAACTCCTCTCATATCACAATTTCTAAAAAAAGCCAAAAGAAGGGCGAACTCAGTAATCCTCATTGCCCCCTTCTGCCCTTGACAAGTTTGGTTTCCCTTCCTTTGGCCTCATCTAATATGGAAACCATGGATTTTGGACCCAGCTCCAGATCTGCTGACTCATCCAGAGGGCATGGTTCATCCAAATCTCCAACATCTCAAGCTAACAGTGTGACGTCTGCAATTCCCATGATCAGCAGGCATCCTTTACTTTCCTCTCCTGTCCAACAAATTATTATTGCTCATCACAAAAGTAGAAAACTGTATCAAAGCAAATGGTAGAAATTTACTAAATGGGCCTTGAACAAAGGATTAAACCCTTGTATATTAGGCCTACTCATGAAGTCCTGGATTTTCTAACAACACTATTCAAATCCAGTTCCTCCACATCCACGAATAAAGTCCATCTAGCAAGAATTTCAAATTTTCATTCAGGCCTTCTCTAATGTCTCACAAGCTTTGTAAACCTTTCTTAAAAGGACTTATAATACTTAAACCTCCATTTAAGGAACCAGCTCCCACTTGGGATCTCACTGTTGTTCAGCAAGCTCTAAGACTCTTTTAACACCAATCTGCCCACCCAGCATCTCCAACAGTAAATTCTGTAGGAAATGCTTAAAGTCCGTCAACCCACTGCAGTCCCAGAAAATATGTTTTCAAGTATTTCTTTCTTTCCCATCACACCTCCAACATTTGCTGTCTACATGAGAAAAAAATCTCTGGAATCTACTTTGTAAACATTTCCAAGCAGAAATCCTAAATCACCTCGATTTTTTTTGCATATTTGGGGGACATACATATATCCTCCCATTGTTTCTTTGTGAAGTGCTTATCCAGTCTCTCTTCCCACTCCTTTCTAACCTCCTCTGATTGATTTTATAGTTATCATGCAATATTGTATATGGTCTACTAATTATTCCTTTTTTAATGGCAGCTTCTGTTCTAGATTCTACTAAAAACTCTACCAGTGCTGGTCTTTTGTTTAGGACCCCCCTATTTCTCTTTGCTTATACACTGATATTGATCATTGATAGGGAAGGCAATCTCTAACTTGCAGTCCAAAATAATTCTTGGCCTCTTCCCATTCTGTTACCTTTCCTTCTGTATTTACTTGCTCCCAATACTTTGGTTCCTTTGCTAGTTTTCTCAAGTAAATTCCAGGCCCTATTGCCTATATCCCTAATTGCAGTCATCCCTATCGGCAGAATCTCCTTTCTCCATTCCTGTGTTGGCTTAGTTCTTAGAATACTTTCTGATAATTTATGGATATAATATTCTGTATGATTATTGTTATTCTGCTTAAAGGTCTGCAGCCAAAATTCTAGTCTCTCCTTGTTTCTTGAGCTTCCCCCATTTCAACATCATCCCTTTCTACTTTGAATTACAGTTTTCTGCTTGTGCTATATATAGAAGCCTTAACTGTGTATCTTTGAAACACCCCTTCAAATTGGGTAATCCCAATCTGCCCTGTTCTACTGGAAGAATCAGCTTATCCCACTTGACTCTTGTCATCTTTCCCTCCCAGATAAAGTCCTTCAGCTTCTCCTCTGGTTGATAAAAATATGTTTGATCTCTGTGTAAGACTAAAGGGACTAAAAACATTTAGACTGCTTGTATCTTACTATCCATATCCATGTAACAAAGCTTCCATTTTCTCAGTATTATCTTTTGTTTAGTGTCTTCTCACATATCTTTAGCTGCCACACCAGAATAATTTTTAATTCATACTCCTAAATATTTCATTTTATCATGTCCCCATAAATACGGATATTGCTGAACTAATTTGTGTATGCATACATTATTTACCACTATTGCCTTTGTTTTAGCTTCATTCATTTTGTATCCCAAAAAGATTTGAAACTGTCTCAGAATGTTCCCCAACACTGTGCAATGTCTCTTTCTGGTTTTGTCAGGTATAAAATAATATCATCTGCAAATAGAGCCAGCTTTTCTTGACTGCCATACCAATTATATCCTTGAAATTTTGAGTCCCTTATTTTCTTTGCCAGCAGTTCTAAATTTAATGCAAATAACATAGGAAAAAAGAGGACACCCCTGTCTGGTTCCACCGCTCAAGCAGCAATTAGCAGAGAGGACTCCACCCATTTTAATTTTCACCTCCAATCCCTCATATATCCTCATAATCAACCTTATATTTTTTTTCAGGAAATGCAAATGCTTCCATTGCCCTGCTCATAAAGTCCCAGCTTATCCTGTTAAAAAGCACTGTAAGCTTGATCCATTATATAGGTTCAAATCAAGTTTTGCTAGGCTGGTTCTCCAGGGGCTCCTAGACTCTTATCCTTCCACTTCCAAAATGTAGTTAGCTAAGATAATCTACCCATATAGCTAAGGCCTACTGATGCAGTGATCAATATGATGAACATATAATGCAGTTGTATAAGCTGAACTTACCATAAAAGTATGTGTTTGAATAATCACTGCTGCAATAGCCATTCCGTCCCTCCCTCCACCCCCTTGTTTTTTTGTTGTGCTTTCAATACCAGCGTGTGGACATTTATTTATTTTGTTCCTAGAATTGTCCTTTCTGGTCTCAGCTTCCCTCTCTCTCTCTTTGCTGGCAGGAAAGCTCTGAAGGTCTTCATGCCTAAATATGTCTTTTAGTCAGCTCAGCTTAAGCTGCTGGACTGGGTGCATGGAAGATGCCCTAGATTTGGAAGTTGTCTGGCTGTTAAATCCTTGGCAGGATATAACCCATATAGCTTAAGCTACTGCAGCAGTGATCACTTGAACATCTACTGTTATGGTACGTTTTACCTACAGAATTGTACTATCCTAGTTTTTACTTTTTGAACTGCTAAGCATTTTAATTACTTTCATTTGGGCAGCAGCATCGAAGGAATACTGTTTCTTTCCTATGGTGTTTTCTCTGTCTGCAAATGAAGGTCCATGGGCTTAGTATATTTAAGTACTGGGGTAGGTCGGGTGAAACTGCTATATAGGAGGTATGGCGGTTAACTCATCTGCTAAAACACATTTTGTTTTGTGAAAGCATTAGTAGTTTTGGTACTTTGATGCCAGTCTCAAAGTTTTGGAATCTGATTATTATTATGGTAATGTTTGGTCATGTATCCCTTGATTAGATATTTGCAACATTAACCATACAGGTGACAGTAAGGACTGACAGTGGTCCAGCATTTACTAGCCAATAATTTAATTGTTATGAATGCCAAAATATCACATGTAGAAAAGTGACTTCACTATATCCAAATGTTCGTGGGGTTGTGAGAACATTCGTGCTCATTGCCAACAAAGCAACTGAACACTGCTAACAGCGCAGAGTATGTATTATTGTTGGAGCTATGCCAGAAAGCTCATTGTTCAAACTCACTTAGCAATACCTTGTGTGGATGAAACCAGAATGACAAAAATGAACATGCAAGGAGAAAAGGCTGCAGGGAAAAAAGAAATGATGTCCTATGGGAATGGCCAAGAAGCATTTCTTTTATAGAGAATAATATGTCCATGAACAATGAGCAACACAAGCGTGACGCTTCATTCAATTCAAATCCCTATCAAATAGAAAACATTGTGGGACCAATCATTGCTTGTGTAAAAAAAAAAAAAAAAAAAAATTGAAGACACCCTATAACTTGATATTGCTAATTTTTGAAATCCTAGACTGACACTGATATCCAGCCATCCATCCAGAACCTTTTTTTCCAATTTTTGCACAAGGGGTTGGAGGTATCACTTCAACAGTGACAATCATCTAGAGCCAAGATTTATACCACCAGGTGGCTAGCCCTGCCACAGTAATTCTTCCAGACAACACACTCACCTATGGCCAGTTTAGTGTGTCCAGTCCACCTACTGCATATCTTTGGAATGTGGGAAAAAACAGAGCACGTGTAGGAAACCCACACGAACACAGGGAGGACATGCGGACTCCACACACAAGGCACCTCAGCCAGGGATCAAACCGGGTAATCACTTGATGTGAGGTGACAACACCATCTGCTGTGTCACTGTGCCATGAAGAAATTAACTATGATGTTAACACTTTACAAGTGAATAATGATGATGTCAATTGTTTGCTTGGTAAATATATATGCCAGTGCCTAATATTTTCTAAAGGGCTGCAAATAAAGCTTTTGTTTGCTCACTTCTCATATGAGTAATAATATGTTTTTCTTTTAAAACAAATCTGTGAAAATAATGTATACATGCATTTATTATTAAAAAAGTGTTTCTAATATAACTAAACAGGTTTTCATCATAGGTCTAAAAATTGAGAAACTCAATACAAGATGGTTAGTGTGTATATATAACAAGTTAAACTGATTTGATTTAAAGCCATGCAGATTATAGTGCTGTAAATATGTCACAAAGTATGCTCCATAATGTTATTGTCAAAAAGTGTCAGGTATGTTGAATAAAGATGTGATGTTTCAACATGACTCATTCAGTGAATACCCTTACACTCAAATGGCTTAGTATGAATTGACATATTGGCCCCCTTAACATATGTGATGTGATGTAGAATATATCATAGGAACGCACAAGTGGCCCATTAATTCATTACAAGAGCTCTGGTATCACATTGAGCAAAATCTGAGGAAAGGTGATCTGGTTGTCTTAGCTCATGGCTTAGACTTTACTGCACTCTAGTCTGATGGCTAAGCACCCTTTTTCAGTTGATTTCACTGGATATTGTTTTCCCCATAGAACATCAAATGCTTCTGAATGCTGGAACATTCAAGATTGAAATGACCATTAGGAAGCCGTGAATCAGGAAGGAGAGACCAGGTAGAATAACTGGTAAATAATATATAAAAATAGTTATATTGCTGCCATCCACTCTCCCAAAGTTCATCCTGTGTTTCATATAGGAAGCTTCAGAAAATTTTGAAGGAAAGTATTCTAAGTTTCCATAGCGGTCTTTTGACTGTAATGCAGTGACAAGCATTTATGTAAACTAGCAAAATAAACTCCTGTTATTTTAAACTGTTTTATGTATTCATATGTAGTTAATCTTTGTAAGGAAAGCCTGTCCTGAGTGACACCTAATGTATGTATTTTCTGCCCATCAGTGGATTTTACCTGGCCATGTCAGGCACTTTATCTTCAATGATTTTGATCTAATTTTGACATATATGGGAACAGCAAAGGACATGTGTCTGAGTAAGATTTTGCTATAATCACAATAGAAAAAGCGCAAAGTGCAACACTGTTGTGTGCAGAGACAAAGCATTGTGTGTTTGCACTTTTTTTTTAGTACAGTCAGCTCCAGAATCACCGCATTTCATGTTAAAGGGACTTGACACCTTGCAATTCTGTTTCTCCAAATCACACAGCAGGGAATTTAATGTTTATCTTTCAACAAAATGCAGTCAGTGAATTTCATTGCACTTAGCACTTTTTTTTTGCTAACCCTATAATAAAACTAGCCTCAGAAAACTTTAATTTAGAAGAATAGACTCCTTAATAATCTCCCAACACTTTCTTAAAATTAAATTTATACACTTATAAATATTAAGAAATATCAAATAATACCTAACTCTGTATTCAGTCAAGTCACCTGTTTGCTACACTTGACTGACTGGGTGAGAGGATTTGTATTTCTCCCTTTGGTATAGCAGCTTAAAAAGACAGAAACAAATAAGCAAAAATGGGCCAGCCAGTGACATGCATCAAAATTGTTTTATCTCATAATTGGTGATATGATTGGAAATTGAGACCAACAAGTCTTAATTTGTTAGGACAGAGTAGATTTTTACAACATTTATACTTTTGAAGTAAATTATTTCTTGAGAGAGTCTAAGTTAACATTGAGTTTTATTATATGGGATACCAAACTGATATAAGTTCTAGATGGCCTCAAGGAACTTCAGTATCATGAGATTGAACAAACATATTTGCCTTCTAGTTTTTTTTTCTTACCCTTGCAGAAAGTTCCAAAGTTATGTTAAAGATGAATGTCTTGCTAATTACAACACCCTCCTTACAAACTTAACTAGCTGGATACAAAGCTGTGCAGCCAAAGATTTACGAACCCAAATTTTATCACTTTGCATTTCTTTGTGTTTAATGGGAGAAGGATGCCAGGTACACTGCGATATTTAATTTAGACTGGTGTTTGTATAGACAAGGCATGGCACATGGAAAGAGAATGCAATGGGTCACTGCTGTGCATTTCTTAAATCAAAATAACATTCTGGCATATAGAACCAAACTAAAACACATGAACAACAGCGTGTTAGACCAGACAACATTTATTATTCTTTGAACAACTTGTGTCCCATGAGAATGGGATAGAATGGTAATCAGAGTACAATATTAAATATCTGCACTGGATACAATCATGCACAAATTGGAAAGCAGCTCTGTTCCCTTCCTTGTGCTATGCTCACAAAGTGTCCAAGCTTAAATAATATTGGTTGTGATTTGGAACTATAGTTTTAACCTTGATGTCCTTAGCAGTCAAGAGAGAAGTACAAACTAAGTGACTTTTAACACGGTTGCGTAAAAAATAATCATCAGCAGCAGCAGCACACAAAAAGAACGCTATACAATGCAATAAGAAAGAAATGTCGTAGTTTGTTAAAAAAAGAAGGGCATATCATGCCAATTCATCATACTTGCATGAAAAAAGCAGGTTGCCAAAGTTCAAGAACTATGCAGATATGTTAAGCATAATAAGAAATTATGTTTTATTATACATCTAAAAGCAAATATGTGGTATATATCAGTCCATAGCAGGACAAGATGATACTACATTAGCTGAATTGCCACTGTGACTCACAGTTAAACGTTGCCCATTCGATTCTTAGAGTGTCTTCTGTGTGGCGACATGCGTGAATGGTTTTCCTTCGTTGAAGGGTGTGCATTAGGCCCGGCAAGCCAGCACGTAAAACTCTACTGCCAATCATTAGCGGACCGGAGTTCCGCTGTGGCGACCCCTAACTGGGAAAAGTTGAAAGACACAAACAAACAAACAGAGGAAAAACCGCAGCATGAAATGTATACGTTTAGAAGTGATAGACAAGGTTATGAGTCCACACAGATATATTATATGAAGCTTATGGCACTAGCCGGCCAATGTCAGTTTTCTGTTATTAATGGAAGAATAAGGACATGGATCATGCAACAGTGATGAAATAAGAAAGAAAGCACTTGGTCAACCAGAGATGACCTCATGTAATTTGCTAGATCATTTAGTGTTTAATAAATTCAGAAAAAAAAACACAGAGGTTTGGCAAAAGTAAAGACAATGAAACAGAAGCAAATTTACTACAAATGTACCAAACAGAAACATACCACAGAACTGTCATCAAAAACCTAATCTGGCCAGACTTTCCTAATCTAAAATACACCCAACTAAAAAATGGCACACAAAACCCTTCGTCACCCAAACAAATGCTCATTCAGTTTCACTCTTGTCCAATGGTATGCTCACCCAAAAACTAAGATCCAGAGATAAACACTTTGCACACATCAAGCCTTCACACAAATCCCATAGGAGCAGTCTTTACTCTACCTTTAGGTTCATACGTACTTCCTCAGCTATTTATCTGTGAGGATTTTAAGAAGCCTAGCCTTATATCCCTTTGATAGTTATAGTCCTTATAATTTATGTATGACTAGCTTGGAGATAAGCAGAACAAAGATATGTTAGGGCATTTAACTTGTTGCCCCTATCACTGAAAGGACATGGGTGCTACACTGGGGCTGAATTTGTGGTTTTCCATCCATTCATAAAAATTACATTTGAATAGTGTAAGATGGCTCCATCAAAGAGTTAATCACAGTAATATATACCTATCCCTCCAATGTGTCGTATTTATATTGCAAAAGAGATTGGATCTCTTGAGCAGGTGTTCATGCTATCATTGGACTTATAAACGTGTGGTAGGTCTGACAGGATAAGGGCTGTTGAGGCTTTATACACAAGACAAAGGTCATCTAATAGTAGCCTGTGTAATACTGAGAAGAGGGACAAGGTTTTGAGACAGACTGCATAGTTTTTGTGATTTTAGGCCTCTGATTTTTTTTTTAGTGCAAAAGCACTGTGGTTGCTCCAGTTGTCACAAGTGTTTGGACACACATACCAAGGGACATTATATTCGATGACTGGCCCGAAGAGAGCCGAGTCTAGTGAAATGATTACATCCCTGGACCTGGATACTATGCCTTTAGATAAAAGCTGTGTGATGAATTCCTTACAATAGTGGATATGTGGTGATCACAGGATAGCTTCTTGATCACTGACTGAGAGCTTAACTATCGGGGATGTGGTAGGCATGTTGTCAAGGTGATTGTTACAAGGAAAGTCGTGCTTGCCAAAACATGCAATTATACATTTCTTGGTATTTTAGTTTTTAGTCCATGGATTTAACATCAGCTCTTTGTTTGGGAAAGTACCTCATGATGAATTTTGTATTTTGGGGAGTTTATGATGACAGCAAGTTTACAGTTGTCTGCAAACTTGGTTAACTATAAAGTTAAAAATTTTGTTTGACTTTCAAGAAGTAGCAAAGAGGAGTGTCTCAAAAACTGAACCCTGGGATACACCACTACTGACAGGTCTTTTAGAGAAGGTACAGCCGCCCACCCTAATTTCCTAGGTTTGCTTTGTGAGCAAATTTACTATTCAATGATTTACATAGGGATTTGCATTCAGCTGGAAGAGTTTATCTATGAATCTTGAGTGTGGGATGGTGTCAAATGGTTTTTGTGAGGTGTGGATATGCAGAGTGTACTGATTTGCCATCATCCATTACTTCAGTGACCTCTTGAAGAAGTTGGCCAGGTTAAGTAGGCAGGGTAAATCTTGGGTTGCTAGTTTGTGAGTTATCTATGTTCTTATTTATTAATTCCATAATGATCCATTTCATAGCTGTACAGATGAGGCTTTTCATACTTATGGGTCTTTAATTACCTGGGACTGTTGATGCCCCACCTTAGTGTAAGGGTATGACTGTGGCCGTTCTCCATTCAAGTGGCACAAAACCTGCTTGAAGGGTGATATTGAATAACCCCTGTAGGAGGTCTGACGTCCATAGTATGGCAAGACATAATACTGCTATAAATAGTACCCTTAAAAGCATCCTATTTATAGCTGAAGTAAATTGCAATATTGTTATTCCAATAATCTTTGATGTTATTACCAATCAAGCTACAAAAATCATGTGAACTAAGCCATTCAGCTAACATTTTCTTTTTACCAGTATACCCACTTAGTTTAATCTTATATGTAAAATTAACTACTAAATGATTTGGAAAAGGACAAATAGTTAAATGGTCAAAATTATCAGAATTTATAACATCATGAGATAAAAGAAGGAAATATATCTGGTGGACACTTAACTGTGTAAGAGGTGTGTACAAACATGATTATTAAGATTTTTTTTCTCATCATCAATTAGATTTTTTAGCACTAAAAAGGCATGTATTCTTACTGAGGGGATAGGAGCAATCTAGATATGGTTCAAGTACAGCATTCCAATCATCCCCAGTAATTCTGATGGAATTGCCCAAAACATGAACTGTATTGGTTATACTTTCAGGAAATGACTTAATACCTTTAAAAATGAGCATACACTGACATGAATGTCATGTTAGCTTTATATACAGATAGTGATACAGCAATTTATTCTGCCTTTCATGCTAGAATATTGCCTCTTAACTTCAGCATGACAGGATTTCTTTATAATAATCATGACCACAGTACTTTCTGCAGTATCAGTGTTATGTACTGCTTTGATCCATTTAAATTTGTTCTTTATATAAATATACAGCATATCAAAAATATGAGTTCCCTGTAATAAAACGTTTTATTTTCATCATTCTATATATTTTAGCAACATTCCCAATTTTGCAAAATGACAAGCACCATTTACTTTAACTGACATTATATAACCAGGGGGAGGGGACAAAAATATCTCAAGGGGATTCACTTTGCTTTTTAAAGAATGTCAAAAAAATCCTGTTACCACACCTGTGCATTCAATGGAAAATTATCCAGAAACAATACTTTGAATAAAAAAGAAAAATTCTAAATTCAATGGAAACAATTCCATCTTGAAAAACAAATCCTAGAGGGGAAAGGAACAGAAATCCAGAGGTGAGTCCCAGAAATGGAGATATATAATTCCAAGTGCACTCTGCTTGTGCCTAGCTTCAGTTTTAGAAAAGAATATTAAGGGGAAGTACTTCCAAATTATCTTTAACCTGGCAAGATATCAAAAAGTAGATTTGATCTGGCTTAGCCAAAGCTTCTGACAAACTTGTGAAAAAGTTCTCCATAATTTTATTACTTCGTATGGCAAATCAGCATAAACTGGAAAAGTACAAATCTTCATCTGAAATTGATCCTTTCCTTGTAGCAGTAGAAATGACTCATTCTTTATCACAGCCGTTCATAAATTTCAGAATGAAGAGTACTATTTTGCATTTGAAAAAGAGCCTGTATGATGATATTGAACCAGATTCATTCCAGATGTATCTTCACCATCAGGTAGCAAATGAAAAATAGCGTGTATGGTTTTCTTTAAACATTGTCACATTTCTAATGCATCAAGGACTCAAATAATCCTTACTTTCTTCCTGCAACTTCTAATTTAAAAATCCATTAGTTTATTTTGTAGAGAATTTTGATTTTTCTCTACAGCTTCAATTCTATTAAAATTCAGTAGAGATATATTTGTCCTGTTATGCCACTATTTGAGCAGTCTATGCATTTTATTTATGCTCTGAGGCTTAGTGCTACAGGATCATATGCGATTACTAGGCTGTCAACCCAGAGGTCATTTCAATTCTAGCCATTTCATCCCAATGTAATACCATAGAAATGTTAGTTAATACCTAAGATTGCATTTAGTAATAACTGTCCATGTCCAGGGGGGATGTATATGCTAACTATAAGACTCAATCCATCCAGAACCACTTTTCCCATGTTTGCAGATGGGGTCAGGGTGTCAATTCACCAGTTATAATCATCTAGAGCCAAGATTTACACCACTGGGTGTCTAGACCTGCCACTGTAGTTCATCCACACACACACATCTGTGGCCACTATAGACTGTCCAGTCCACCTACTGCATGTCTTTGGAATGTGGTAGGAAATTGGAGCATTTAGAGGAAATCCATGAGAACACATGAAGGACATGAAGACTCCGCACAAAAGACACCCCAGCCAAGAATCAAACAGGGGAACCTCTTGCTGTGAGGTAACAATGCTATCCACTGCATCACTGTGCTGCCCTAACCGTGGCTCACTAAATTTTCAAGTTTATTGCTTATAATTTGCAGCTTCTCAGAAAAAGATTTCATGGAATTATCTTGACTTGGACTGCAAGTAATGTTAGAAGTAGCAGCATTTTAAAGACAAAACTCCATATAATTATATACTTTCACTCATTGTCAGCAGCATGGATCTTGAGTGGTGACAGTAACTTTGACTGAATGACTAGTGGAAAGAGAAATCTGTCAGTAGTTACACAACCTTTGCCTTCTCATGACCATTACATAGTTAGTAGGTGGGATTTAAGCTCCTTTTTAAAACAGGGAAAGGAAAGGTTGGATCTAATATGGAGAGGGAGTTTGTTCCAATTTAGTGAGACATGGTGTTTGTAAAGTAGTTTGCCAATATTTCTTTTGGGTTTATAAACTGATAGAAGATGCCACTCCAGAGAGGCCGGGGGGGTACAGAGTAACATGGGAGGCGAGAGCAGGGCAGGCAGAGGGGTTGTCGGGTATGAAAAAGGTAGCATGGAGTTGCAATTGTAGAAGGTGCAGAAATTCCAGCTACTGAAGTTTGTTTAGTGAGAGGCAGTGATGTGACAAGAGTGGTTGGTTTAGAATAAATCTGGCAATTATGTTGTATGTTTGTTCCAGTTTCTGCACTGAGGTAGTTTAGATATTGATAAGGATGGGGGAAGCATATAGAAGACTAGGTAAGAGAAATGCCTGCACAAGAATGTATTTAGTGGCAGTAGTGGGGGATTTTTTGTTCCTATAAAGTAGCCCAAGTTTTTGGTGAGTTTTTTGATGACCTGTTGTATGTGCAAGTCAGATTTTAGTCAGTCATCAATTATTACCTCAAGGAGTTTGGTGTGTGAGGCAGGGGAGATAGTGGTGCCATCTAGGGAAGAAAGAGAAAAGTTGGATTTAAGGTGAGAGAGTTTCTGAGATAGGAAGAGAAGGAGTTGAGTTTTTTTTTGGGTTAAGGATTAGTTATTTCTGAGCCATTTTCCAACAGATAGAAAGGAATTCTGTGTTAGTGTGTGTAGTTCAGAGATAGTACTGGAGATAGATAAGAGAGTAGAGTCATCTGCATATTGTATTACAGATGAAAGACTGCAGGATGAATGTAGGTTGTTGGTAAAAATGTTGAAAAGGAGCAGTCCAAGTATGGAGCCTTGGGGTACTCCTGTTTGAACAGCAAGGAAGGGTGAGAAAGCCTACTGCCATCTAACAGCTTGTTTTCTGCCAGTAAGGTAGGACTGGAACCAGCCAAGAGTAGAAGGAGAGCAGTTTAGGTCTGAGAGTTTAAGAAGGATGAGATGAGACACAGTTTTGAAGGCTTTAGAGAGATCACGGAATAGACAGGAGATGAGGAGGTTGTTGTCCATAGCTTCTGCAACCTTTTGAGTAAAGGATAGTAAGGTGGTCGAGGTACTGTGTTTAGGGTGGAAACCATGTTGTGAGCGGGTGAGGAGATTTTCATGAATGAAATAGGACACTAGTTGAGCATGTGTACATTTTGCAAGGATCTTAGAGAGCAGTGAGAGAATAACGATTGGTCTATAGTTAGAGGGTTCAACAGAGTTGCCACCTTTGTGCAGAGGAGTGGTATAGAAGGATTTCCATATTTTCAGTATGGTAGATTCCTGAATGGAGTGGGTGATTTAGATAGATACAGGATATGCAATAGAGTCAGCAGCAATTTTCAGAAATTGAGGGGGGAGTTTATCAGTGGACAGAGAGCATGGTTTTAGTTTAAGAAGCAGGGATTTGATTTATTTAGTAGAAACAGGTTGCAAGGTAAAAGGCTGAGAGACAGTGGAGCATAGAGGTTTAGGAGGTGAGGGTGACTTAGAAGAGTTGGGATGAACATAGTTACCAGTGGGTAGGAGTTAAAAGATGCTGTTTTTGAAGTGTTTGTTGAGTACGTCTGCAGTTTCAGAGGGAGAGTGATAGGGGAAAGGGTTAGGGGTGGTAGGAGAACCATTGTGGAACAGGGCGTTGATAGTACTCTAGAATTTTGGGGGGGGTCATTTTGGTGAGAGCTTTGAAATTTAATGAAATATTGGTGTTTATCCAAAATAATAATTTTTTTACACAATTTCTGAGTTGCGTATAACCTTGGAGAAAGGTGGGAGTTTTAGTGGTTTGCCATTTTTTCCATAGAGCATCTCTTTCAAGCATCAAAGCATGAGTAGCTTTGGAGAGCCAGGCTGTGAAATTAGATTTGATTCTGATTTTTTGAGTTGGGGCAAGAGAGTTTAGGACAGCAAGGAAAATGTGGTTGAATTTAGTAACAGCATCACTGAGTGGGAGAGTTCTTAGGAAAGACCAGTTGATGGCAGAGAGTCTGTAGTTAAAGGTTTCAGGGGAAAAGTTAGTCAGTTTCCTACAGTCTCTGTAGAGATGAGGCTTAGAGAGATGAGGAGAGTGCCTTAAGATAGAGATGGGAGAATGGTCAGTAATAGAGTCAGGGAAGGTATAAGTGGTACAACCGTTGTTTGGAGAGTTGGTCAAGATCCAGTCAATTGTGGAACCAGCAGCATTTTTACTGTAGTGGGTAGTGGTAGTGCTCAGTTGTGAGAATCCATACAGGTTTATGAAATGGGGTGAGTCACCAATAAGGGAGTTCCAATCTATATTAACAGCTCTAAGAATGACGGTTTCATACAGGATGGAGGTGTTTATCCAGGAGAGTATATGTTCAAGGATAGGGATGTTTTAACCAGCGGGGATATAGATAGAGATAATAGCAATCTTCCTACAGTTATTGATGTGGCAGTCTAGGAGCAGAAAGTGATACAGCAATTTATTCTACCTTTCATCCTAGAATATTGCCTCTTAACTTGAACATGACAAGATTTCTTTATAATAATCATGACCCAGTACTTTTTATAGTATCAGTCTGGAACTAGGCAGGGTAATGTATATGGGTATTAGCGTCAGTGAAACAGAGTACAAGATAGCCACCCGCTGCTTTTTTTGGGTGTCCTATCAGACCTATAGATATTGTATTGAGGTGGGAGAAATTCAGAAGAAGTAATATGAGGTTTTAGCCAGGTTTCCAATAGGGCCAGGATGTGAGGTTTGTGTTGGGCCAACCATGGGTGAAGATCAGACATTTTGTTGTTTAGGCTTTGGATGTTCATTGCAGAGACAGAGAGATGTTTGAGGCTGGGGATATTTGAGGATGTTTTTGGGGGGACAGCAGATGAAGGTGGAGGGGGGGGTAGAGAGAGGGGAGGGACCAGGATTGGGATGGATGTCAGCAGAAACTAGAAGAGCAAAGACAAGATGGAAAAGATGAGGGTGGTCAGTAAGGGGAATGGGGTACTTGAGTTTGGGCTTAGGAGTAAGAGTGGGGTTGGCCACGAGTTTAAATTTAATACATTGAAAGAGGGAGAGACAGAAAAGAGAGGGGCAATAGTCAGTGGAGCTTGGTTATATAACAATACCTCCAACTCCAAACCACAACTGGAACCAGTGAAAAAACCTTCACTGCAACTGGTAAAATCCAAAAACTTTTATTGTACCACACACCGGTTGAGCACTTTCTTCCCTACTGAAGGGACTTCATCAGAAAAGTTTGTTTTACAACCCAGCCCTTTTATGTAAAGAAGCACCCAATTAACCAATTAATTATACTAAACACTTACATAAAAAAACTAGAGAGTCATAAAAACAAGATGCATATAACAATTGTGTATACAACAGTTCAAAACATTACATGGCAATTACATATCAGATAAATTAACGTTCACTATAAAAACTTTAAAAATGTTCACTCAAATGTCTAAAACTAATTATGTTACCCTAAAATATTTTTTAACTTCAAAAGACATGCAATATTCACATTTTCATTAATACCAGGTGTCTGGGTGACATTCAGCCTTAAATGCCACCTTAACTCACATATATCTAAACTCACATATATCTAAATGTACATCCAGTATTCTACCCTGAGGGTCCTTAACCAACTGTTGCAGTTCAGAAAACTTAAAAATGTGGTTCTTATTCTCAGATATATGCCTACTCAAGGCGTTAGTCATTTTGTTGTTTCTTATATCCAATAAATGTTTCTTAAACCTGTCCTTAAATCGTCTACAGATTTTGCCCACATAAAAAGCAGGGCATGACTGGCATCTAGCCACATATACCACATTCTTACTGCAACAGTTAAAGTGCCCTGCAATGTGTATATACAGTCCATTTAGCCTCAAATACTCTGGGGTCTCTCCTATATTCATACAATCCCCCATTCCACTTTTAAAATTCCCCCATTTTTCTGCTAGAAATAACCACCCCTTCATTTCCTTTTGAAGCTAACAAATTTTTGAATGATCTGTCCCTCCTAAAGACAATCACAGGAGCAGATCCTACTTTTTGTGCAATATGTTGATCATATGACAAAATTTCCAGATTACACCTGAGTATTTCGACAATTCCATCTGCATCCAAATTGAAAATGGTAATAAAACTAAGCTTCCTATCAGGCTCCTCCTTTCTGACCTGATAGGCTACCTGACCTCTACCATTATTCCGATCAGGCCTGCCCAAAATGGGTTGGTAAATGTCATCCGCTCTCTTTTTAATCACCTCTTTGGCCACCACTGCCAATAAACCACTAGGATATCCCCTCTTCAAAAACATTTCTGATATAAACTTCACTTTTTAAATGTGGAATGGGGAATTGTTGTATGTATATAGGAGAGACCCCCGAGTATTTAAGGCTAAATGGACTGTATATACACATTGCAGGGCACTTTAACTGTTGCAGTAAGAATGTGGCATATGTAGCTAGATGCCAGTCATGCCCAGCTTTTTATGTGGGCAAAACCTGTAGACGATTTAAGGACAGGTTTAAGGAACATTTATTGGATATAAGAAACAACAAAATGACTAACGCCTTGAGTAGGCATATATCTGAGAATAAGAACCACATTTTTAAGTTTTCTGTACTGCAACAGTTAGTTAAGGACCCTCAGGTTAGAATACTGGATGTGCATTTAGATATATGTGAATTAAGGTGGCAGTTAAGGCTGAATGCCACACATACACCTGGTATTAATGAAAATGTGAATATTGCATGTCTTTTGAAGTTAAAAAATATTTTAGGGTAACATAATTAGTTTTAGACATTTGAGTGAACATTTTTATAAAGTTTTTATAGTGAACGTTAATTTATCTGATATGTAATTGCCATGTAATGTTTTGAACTGTTGTATACACATAATTGTTATATGCATCTTGTTTTTATGTCTCTGTAGTTTTTTTTATGTAAGTGTTTAATATAATTAATTGGTTAATTGGGTGCTTCATTGCATAAAAGGGCTGGATTGTAAAACTGAAACTGTTCTGATGAAGTCTCTTTAATAGGGAAGAAAGTGCTCAACCAGTGTGTGGTACAATAAAGCTTTTTGGATTTTACCAGTTGCTGCAAATGTTTTTTTTCACTGGTTCGAGCTTGGTTATATATTGGAAGAGGTCTGGGAAAGGGAAAGTTGGGTGAAGAGGGGAAGATATGGAGCTCAGTGTGGTAGGAAATGCTTAGGGCTAGTGAGATTAGAAGTGGGAGAAATAGTAAGGATAGCATTGTGTGATGGAAAAAGGAGGGGAAGAGTTATAGGGAAAAATATAATGTAATATATTAGGGGAGGGTGGTGGCTAGTAATAAGTGGTGTGAAAGAAAGAACAGCATCGAGGGGTAGAAATAGTGAGTGTATGTGAGGAGATAGTAGGTGTGATAGGGAGTGAAAGAGTTAAGTGTGAGAGAGGAAAGCCACAGAGGAGGCAGCCCAAAGTGGGCGGGGAAAAGGGAAAGATTGGTGACAAGGTGGGAAGAGCGATAGGGTGAGAGCAGAAGTTACAGTGGTGGGAGGGGGGCTGTGGGAGTGACCAGACAACGAAGTAAAAGTATAAATTTGAGGATACTTGGCGTGAGTGGGTTTCAGGGATGGTAGGGGAGTGAAGCAAGCCCAAGTGGAGTGAGGGGAAGTGGAGCAGGCAGAACCACACCACACCACAGGTATATTTAATGTAAGGGCCCAAGACCTGCACTCAGCACTTTAATTTTACTTACTTTTAGCAGGAAAAACAGACCAACAGTATACAATTTTGACGTTTTTATCACTGTTACTTGTTCAAATGTGAGACAAATAAGTAAAACTTTCAAATAGAAATCTATGTCTGAGTGTTAGAAAGCCACAACGGTACAAGGTATAACTGTAAAAGTTAGGGTCAGAGAGACAAATGTATGAGTCTGTTTACTTTAGTTACAGGGAAAGGAGGCAAAAAAGTAAAGCAGAAAGAGCCCTATGGCTGACCAAAATGGTGACTCACTTTGTTACACAGCACGGTAAAAGAGAGCTTAATAAACATTTTTTTTATATCTGTAACCTACACTGTTTAATTGTTGGGAGAGAAAAGTTTTTGTTGTTAGAGACTGTGGTGGTCAATTGCAAGCCTGTAGATACTGTTTCGTTGGAGCTGCAGTACACTAGTGTAGGTAAATGCAGAGTTTGACTAGAAAAAGAGAAAAGCAGAGATTCTAGGGTAAGCATTAAGGCAACAACAGGCAGTTATTTTATAATAGTACATTCAGAGAGGTTTAGGGGGATAAAAATAGCACACTTCAGAGTGGACTAGGGTTTATGGCTAAGAAAACTTAGTAGTAAAGAACATAACAAACACTTGGCAGATTTTAAAGATATACCAGAAAAACTAATCAATCGTTCATCATTGTACAACTTCAAAATAATCAGTAAAAGCAATTATAGTATAGCTAGTCCAAGTTATTCAGGTCGTAAATGCACTTATTCAATGTGAGTGAGCAATTAAAACATTAAAAACATATGCAGCAAGTAGTCGCTCTGATGATTATACACTTTCTCTAGGTGTAATATATACCAGCATGGCTTTACTTCTGAGAGAGCCACGATTATTAATGTAATTACTTTTTATTCAGAAGTAATAAGGACCTTAGATGAAAAGTTGCCAGCTGATGCAATTTATATTGACTTAGCTTAGACCTTTGATTCTGTTTCTTACAACTCTATTAAGAAAGCTTTGTCACAATGGAAATTCAACAAGTATTTGGTTAGGTGGATTGCTAACTGGATGGATATTAGGAAGGCCTGAATTTGTATTCGTGGAGTAACAGAGATGGAAATAAAAATTGGTAAGGGTATCCCTCAGGGATCTGAACTGGGAACCATGATATTTCATGTATTTATGGCATGTTTTCCCCTGGAGTCCAAATGTTCAGTAAGCAATTTTACAGATTACACCAAAATTCCATGAATAGTTACATCAATGGGGAGAGCATCAGGAATTGCAGATCTATTTAGATAAATTAATCTGAATGGGCTCTGAGTAATGGAATTGTATTTACATTTGCTAAAAATGATATTATACATTTTGGTAGAACAAATATTAGATATCTATATAGAATGTATGGGGAGATTTTAGAAGTTTGTAAGCTATAAGAAGATCTTGGAATTTTGATTGATAATTTGTAGTTTGCTGGCCATATAAAGTCTTGAAATCAGGTTATACTACAATGCACACTATATGTAGGTGATGTTCCTTAAGGATGAGGAGGTACTGAACAATATCCAAAGCCATAATAAGACCTATAATGGAGTATGGAAGTGAGTTTTCTATATACTCGAAATTACAAATAAATAGATTAGAGAGATGTACAAAGATTTTTCACAAGGAGAATCTGAAAAAAAGATGAATCTATTCTTTGTGTTTTACAGAATGTATGGAGATGATTTGATATGAATATATAAATCTTTAAAAAATTATTTACTAGGAATAACACTAATCTGGTTAAACAATTTGTTTTCACTTCAGAGTGGGGAGTCAATGGAATTAACTGCTCTTAAAAAAAATCAAACAGGAACAAAATATTGTAAGTTTGAAAAAGAGTGTGGACATCATTTGGTGATATGCTTTACCATACTAGGTGTGGACTTATCATTTGGTGATATGGTTTGCATACTAGGGCTGATTGGAGCAAGACCTGTAGTGATGCAAACATGTAACATCTAAGAGAGATGGAAGTTGCGCTTTCAGAGCACAGTGGTGGTATGTGGAGGAAACAAAATATTTTCTTTCTCCACCTATTACACAGGAGTACAGCCAGAAGCTCCTCCAAGAGGGAAATGAAGGTCCTCATAAGAAACTGAAGCCAAGAATAGCTTGAGCCAGGCAGTAACACATGCCACATGAGTCTCCTGCATGGAGGAACAGTAACCTAAAAAGGTGTCATCCCAACCTCTTGGACCAATGGAAGTCTGAGGTTAAAGTGTACCCACCATCTATGTACTGTAAGTGTTATTTTTTTGGGGGGGGGGCTTTTTCTGCCCATTGTTTCATTTTTAGACGGTGCCCCACATCCATCACCTGCTCTTCAAGCTATGCCCTAACTCCATGGACTTCCTCTGATAAGGCTGGGGCTAGTTTGGAACATAAGGGCATCTCTGGGATCTGGCCATCAGCATCCACTTGGGGTTTCCATTTCACCTACCCCATTACTCCCCACCAAGATTCTGTGATAACATCCAAGGGGCTGACATTCAATGAAGACGTGCAGCATTCCAATCCTCCTCTGCAGAAGCTCAGCCATGTCCTACTCTTTCTCTCCTTTGGACCATGCCTTCCAGTAGTAACATCCCCAGCCTCTCCCAGAATTCATCACAGGAGATGCTCACAGAACCAGCCTCCTACCAGATGTGGTAGCACCCATCCCTCCCTGTGGCACCTTGAGTTCCCCAAGCCACTAATCAAACTCTAGTTGGCTGGGCCATAGACAGGGCTGTACCCCTCTGCTCCACTGGAGCACCCAGCTATGTGCTGTAAGTAATCCTTGGTTTACTGCCACATGCAAACTGCTAGTGTATGCCATGCACATATCTAGCACACTCCCATTTCTTTCTTCCTAACCCCGTAGCTATTGAAGAGAATATGTAGCTGCACAGGAGGAGTCTAGAACACCTTAGAGTGTGCCAGGGAGAGTACACATTACACACAATAAAATATGTCAGTGTTAATAATCTGGTCAGTTATTATAGCTGTAGTTTTTTTTTTAATTAGCATTGGCACTTTCACTTTATTTCTAAGTTAAATCATTCAGAGGTAGCTGTATGGATGGCCAATGCTATATGAGTATGGCTCTAATCTTTTTTGGGAATTGTAAAAGTAATACAATATGTTAAGGTGTTGCTTTCAAAGTGTCCCTTATGATACCACTGTGTTTGATCCGCCATCCCCAGTAGACAACTTTGACATTGTTCTTAGTTTGGGCTTGATGTTTGTAGTTCTGAGTATGACAGATAAAACATTTAATGGGAAACTATGTCTGAACTGTATTTTCTCATTCCAATGGTACATTTGTTTCAAACACCTGCTTTCTCAATATGCATGGTTTAATTACATTACTGCATGTTTAACTGCAACATTCAGACACAGTATATATGTGTCTCAGCACATTGAGGCTGTGACTTCTGGACTGTGTATGCTGATGGATGTGGATTAATTACCACAGTCTTGGTGGTCTAATGTACTATTGTCAGCAATTTTAAGTGGATGTTTATTGTCATTCTGAGTAATGTACTCCAAACGCTGTTTTAAAAACATTTGTGTGAGCTGCATGTTTTCTCTTTATTTGTTCACTTGTCTGACACACACCAATATGTATGTGTGTTTGAATGAAGGCTTCATTTGGAGAGTAGAAGGAGACAAACGTATTAACAAGTCTTTTCAGTTTGTATTTGATAATGGCTGTGGGTTCAATTCCCCCTTCATTTTTTTGTGGGTTCAATTCCCCCTTTACTTTTAACACCTTTATTGAACTACTACCCAAAACACAGGCAAACACAAACCCATATAAAAAGTAAAGAAGCTACATCAACATATTCCCAGTCCCAAACACCCCACACTACATACAGTCTCCTGCATATCCATCATTAATTCAACACCACATAAACTGATGAGCTCCCACCCCCCCAATCCCACTCCTCCTCCAAAACACCACCCTGCATGCATTATTCCCAGAACTTCCTCCCTTCACTGTTTTTGTGCCATTATTGGTAGTTAGGGGTTGGTGTTCTGTCAAATGCACTGCCCTTAACATATTAAATCAAAAATATGTCTGAACTGCATTTTATTTTCTTCATAGATGTACGCCTGTGTCACACACAACATTATTGTGTGACTGCTGACCTCAGTCTGCTTGTAGAAGGAGCAAACCTTGTTAAAGTTTACCCTTCTGTATTGCATGTGATGATGGCTGTGGGTTCAATTCCTTCTTGGATTGCATAATGCAGCATCATTGTTACTTTAGAATGGGTGTTTCTTGTTCATTCAATTATAGTATATGTAACATATTCAGGGTAAGGCTATATCTTAGGTTCATTTTTGCATTGTAGCTTTACGTCTGCCCCCCACTCCCACTACCCTTTCCATTCTATACAGTTTGTTTGTTTTTTTGTTTCTCTTGACAGTTTAGATTTGTATGCAGCAGCATCAATACCCACACCCATTCCTCCCTCAGGGTCTATTGGCAAGAACACCACCACCAATGAAACCTACACTGGTGTCCCAGACTGCAGCATTCACCTCCCCACTTCCTGCAGCAACTGGATTGAGCAAACCAGCCGAGCCGACCACTAGATGGTGCTGCTGTTCTACCTGCCAGTAGCAGTGACAGTGAAGGTTATAGCTTTATCCATTGGCATCTGTAAGACATTGTGATTGGGTTGACAGGAGGCTGGATGTGCCTCCATTGGCTAGTTGGAGAGCCTCCTCCTGAGACTCATTGAGTTGTGTCCCCGTCCCACACTTGCTTCACCGTCCAAGACAGACCACAGTGGTGAGGGAGCATAGGTAAATAAACTACCACTGGATGCTTGTGAACAAATGAATAAATAGGAACATAGAAAATATCCACAGTAATATATTTCAGCTTTTGTTCTTGGACTCATACAGTACAGCCCATTACTCATCTCCTCTGTATACACACACACACACACACACACCATATCCACATACAAATATACTCAACACACGCGTGCACACACACACACATACACACACATACAAATATGCTCAACACAGACACACACACACATACTCAACAGTTACAGTCACTTTACTGATATTTATAGTCTAGATGCCTGTGACCAAATGAATGAATAAATACATAAATAATATCCATAGTAATATATTTTAGCTCATTGCTGTCAGACACATATAGTGTAGCCCATGACATCTTCCCACACATGCCCAACAATCACAGCCACTTCATTGACTGTGCATACTTTAAATCTCTTGTGCTCATATGAAAGAAGAAATGCATAAAAATAACTACAGTGATGCATTTTAGTTTATTTTGCTGTCAAACTGTTGACTGTTTCCAGTACACAGTAATATATATTTCAGCTAGCTGCTGCCAGATGATTACTGTGCAATCATTACATCCCCTCTGCACATAGATGCATGAAGATGTGCCCACCAATTACAGCCAACTTATTGACTGTGCATACCTCAGATTCCTGATTGATTCATTGAATGAATAAGTACATAATAAATAGCTAGAGTAATTTATTTCAACTAGATGATGTCAGTTTCTTAACATAATTGACCATGTACACCTTAGAAGTCTGACTGTGAACAAGCATACAAATAAGTACACAAGTAATAGCCACAGTAATATATTTTTCAGCTCATTGCTTTTTGATACATACAGTTCATACCAGCAGAATCATCCACAACACACAAATATACACATACACATTCTCTGTCACAGTAACCATATATAGAACATTCATACTCTCCTCCCCAGACCCATGCACACAGTCTCAATCACAGCAAACATTACTTGTAATATAAATGCCAACTGCTGATGTCCAAAGATCTGCAGCAGTTATCACTCTTCCTTGTACTGTGGAACAGCAGAGTCAATTCTGGGTACTGCTGAATCCTTCTGAACCTTCTTTCCAGCAACATGATCTTTGAGGTACTAAAAGAAATCTGATGGTGTATTATTTGCTCCACAATTTAAAAATTAAGTCAAACACACCTAGAATATCCTTATAGCACTATAAGGCAGACTTAACTGGTGAACCACTGGGGCACATCTCTGCAACTCTGGATTGGCACATTTATATATGGCATTAGAAGTTGTAAATGTGATTTGAGGACTGAAATCACACTGGTTGCTTCTGCTGTTACACAGAAGGATGGATGTAAGTGAATGGCAGCTAGTGCTTTTTTGGGAAGGTATGTACAGCTGTAGTGCATACAATTTTTCATAAACTTTTCAAATAGCAGCAATTATTTTTGAAATGGTATATACACACACCTCATACTAAGGCAATACTTTAGTAATAGCACTTTAGAGGTGCTGGCAAGCATAATCATCACAGGAGTATACATAACTTGTCTGTTTTGATGAGTATGGTCTTACAGGTTGCATATCTACTCAGATTTCCAAGATGAATATAGTTATGTAATAAGCAATGATATAAGCAAGGTGACTGTTTTCTCTTTTTCCCAGAAATTTTGTTAACAATCAGATTTGGACTACATGGGTAATGCTAAACATAAATTAATATCATTGAATGAATCATCTTAAACTAATTCACTCATTCAACAGCATTTGCATCTCTTCTTATACTTGTTTCTTTTAAAACTGCCATTTTCACTTATGCAGCATACTGTGTTTTAAATGTACTTTAGGATTAAAGTAGTGGTCAAAAACTACATCAAAAGTCACCAATATAATGCTCAGAATTGAAACTAAAAAACCTGGAATTTTGTTATTTTAATACTTGCAAACCAATGGCCTAGAAGCCTTGCCTGTAAGGTTAACATATCTATAACAGTATATATATATATATATATATATATATATATATATATATATATATATATATATATATATATATATATATATATATTTTGTACTACACACTCCCTTGTACACGATGCAGAAGATACACTACCACTAGCTAAGGGATCTATATTACATGATCGAAGAGTCAGTTCATCGAACAGCATTTTACAGCGAAAATGCCATTCAGCGAACTGTTATAGTGAGATCGTAGTACAGTGAAGACTGGAATATTTGCACTTTCCTCACTGTAGTGCAATCTCAGAGTTGGTATATATAATCAGCGGGGGGTGTGGAGGCGCAGCCCCCCACAATAGCAAATTTGAGGTCTGGCATTTTCGGCCTTTAGGCCGTTTGATATTTAGACTATTTGGTGTTCTAATACAGACCTGAACATAAGTAACAAATGTGTGTGTGTGTGTGTATATGTGTGTGTGTGTGTGTGTGTGTGTGTGTGTGTGTGTGTGTGTGTGTGTGTGTGTGTGTGTGTGTGTGTGTGTGTGTGTGTGTGTGTGTGTGTGTGTGTGTGACATCCTTTTACACTAGTATATAAGGCGAGCATTATAGCCATCAAGAAGGTGTTTGTTTTAGTAAATTTCCCCTCCCTATTATCTGGGCATGTACTCATGCCACTAAATGATCATATGTTCATAGGTAGGTACTAGCCTATTGGCCCTAGGGCCTATACAAGCCTAGCCAAATGGTACCCTGGCTTTTGCCAACCAAGAAAATTATTTTCCTGTGCCCCTGTCAAGCAGAGCCACAGAAGTGATCCCCGGGGTGAATTTCCTATCTCCCATCCAATCATCAAGATTTTTCTTGAAGAGTGCTAATGAGGAACTTTGTTTGATATAGATGGGTAGTTTGTTCCAGAGTATGGGAAGTCTCTGGGACAGGAATCTATCCCTCCAGCATGTTCTGTTTATTGTGGTGACAAGGTTTAGGTCCCTAGAGCATGTAGCTCGGAGGGATTGGGATTTCTTTACGTGGAGCATGTCCAACAGCTCTGGGTTTGACATAGCTTTGTATGTTAGGCAGAGATCACCTCTGAGTAGGCGATACGCGACAGAGTAAAGCTGGAGTTTTTTGAGACAGTCTGCATAGGGCATCTGTTTGTGGCTGGTAATCCTCTTTGTAAGGTATTTCTGTGGCCTTTCCAGTTGTTGTAGATGTCTTGTGATGTACATACCAAAAGGGGCATTGTACTCAATAGTGGGTCTAATGAGTGATGAGTAGAGGGGAACAATGACCTCTTTTTTTCCTGCATGAGAAACCTTTTTTGATAAGGTGTGCCACGTAGAAGGATTTCCTGACTACTGTGGCAATGTGATTATCAAAGGAGAGACTACTGTCCACCTGTGTCCCAAGGTCTGTTATCACACTTTTGGTGTTAAGTAGACTACCGCCTATGTGGTAGTTTATGGGTACAGAGTTTTTACCAAAAGGGATGACAGTGCACTTTTTGGCATTGAGCTTGAGGCCATGGCTTTCACACCAAGCATCTGTCTCAGTGAGGCCCTTTTGTAGGATGTCCACATCCTTAGGAGTTTTGATTATGGCTCCTAGTTTGCAGTTATCTGCAAACTTTGTTAGCCAAAGACCTTCTGTGTTAGCCTGTACTTCAGAGAAGTAGATACCAAACAGGAGAGGACCTAGAACTGAACCCTGTGGTACTCCACTTGTCACTGGTCTGAAGTTGGATTTAGAGTCTGCTACATTCACAGTGTGGGTTCTGTCAGTGAGCTGGTTGGCAACCCATCCTGTGACATAGGGATTTATACCTAGTTTAGTGAGCTTGTCTATAATTCCAGAGTGGGGGATGGTGTTGAAAGCCTTGGCGAGATCTAGATAGGCTGCGTGAACCACCTTACCCTCATCTACGGCTTTGGTGACCTCTTCAAAGAAGTCCATCAGGTTTAGGAGACATGATCTGCCTTCTACAAACCCGAACTGGGTAGGGTCCAGAGTTTGGAGATTACCAGTGTCATTGTTTATAAGTTCCATGATGATATGCTCCATAGCCTTGCAAACTAGGCTCATCCGGCTAATGGGGCGGTAGTTCCCGGGGTCCGTGGTGGCTCCCCCTTTGTGGAGTGGCATAACCATTTCTGTGCACCATTCAGTGGGCACAAAGCCTGAGGTGAGGCTATGATTGAACATGGTACTTAGGTGGGGTGCCAGTTCGTTCTGTAGTTCATGTAGAACGCAGCTTGGGATGTTGTATATTATACATTATCATGTTGTATATTATAGCAAAATCAGTTATATGATGGCTGTTACAGCAAGACAAATACACAACATATGTGTTGTATCCTTACAGTTCAAGTGCAATAAACTCATTTCAGAACCTGTGACATCACATCTATTACAACAGCTGAAACATGTTACATGTATGAAATGTGTGTTGTGCATATATAATGGGGTTACTCCCTGTGCACCAACACCTCACTTAGTGTATTATACTGGGCCTGCAGTGCAAAAACAACATGGTTATTTTAAAATGTTGCCAGAAAGTGTTGCAGGTACAGTGAAATGAAGCAAAGCATATAATCAACATGGTTGGCATGCTGGCCATTAGGATATCTACTACACTACATTATGAGATGAGTAACATGACTGTATGGTATTGTGTAATCCAGGTAATACAACTATTAACAAAATGCTATATCTACAGACAATCTAACATACATCTTGGATACAACAGCAGCATATTCCTTCTGTATCTTCCTGTGACAAGTGAAGACATTGGCATTCCACAGCAGTGCATATTTTTTCAGGACATCACTCAACCAGCTTTAGATTCTTATTACATTTAGGGTAATTTGTAAAGCACAGCATATGCATGATACGTCACTGTTATCATGATGCATGATTGCATTTCAAGGAGGTTATATGCTGTGTGTGTGTGTGTGTGTGTGTGTGTGTGTGTATGCTAAAATGTCCTGGTTAGGTGGTACAAATGCAATAATGACTTTGTCAAATCCCACACATTTATCATATCACTCTATAGTGTTGCGGAATATTGCCACATATGTAATAATTTACAAGTTAGGTGGATGGAGAGTCACGTGTTGCCTTATTGCCTCATAAAAAAGTATGCATTTGCACATGCAGATTATGGATGTGTACAGTCATATGATACAAAAATAACACAGGAAACATGCAAGCTGCCCACATAGCCACTGTGTACAGTAATATGCTGACAATATGGGTTAAATGCTAACACTCACTACATAGCAGGGAAAGCATACATTTGGCGTCTGACATTTTGTGTGTGTATGGTCTTGTGCTCCTCTAAATATGATATGCATTCACAGCATATTGACTGCACAGTGCTTACCATCACAGCAGATGCAGAACACATTTGGCTCATTTAGATTCTTGGCTTACTTGTCTATGCTAAACCACATAGTTGCTCTAAACATGCAGATGTAACATGCATTCTGCATGTGCATGGTGTGTGTGTGTGTGTGTGTGTGTGTGTGTGTGTGTATATATATATATATATATATATATATATATATGCAGTGCATGTCTTGACTGCACAGTTTTTGAAATACAGTGTGCACTTCAAGCCAATCAAGGTTATCGAGTGCTGATACGTGAGGAACTCGCCGTGTCTTGCTCCTGACACATGGCAAATAGAACCTGCATGTAACTGTGCAGGTTTGGAATGATCAGGGCCATGTCTCGCAGAGTAAGTGCTCCCGCAAAGCATACACAGTTGTATATATGTACACCAAATGATGTACTGGTGATGGATAAGATAAAGACAAAGACAGTACTCGCAGTGGAGCCACATGCTGTAGTTTTAAGTTTCACTTTGCCGATTCGAAAACTTGACTCTTGATGCTCACTGCAGATCCCTGCTGGAAGCATCTTGCATAGATCAGCCAGCCTGCAGATGGACACACAGAAACCTGTCTTGTTCCCTGTATGCACAGTAACATGAGAATAGGTTTATATTATGATGCAATCAGCACTGTCATGAAACATACACACAGGTATATGCAAGCATGCATATAAACATCTAAATTATTTCCAATATGCAAATGCAGGATGTTTTATATTATTTTGCTTTCCATTCCTCTCCTCATATATTTGATATTTATTTCACCCCTTTTCAGACAGAGATTCATAGTTTGCAGGCTCTATTACAACAGAAATGGATATACTTGACTTACATAATATAATTTAAGAGGGTGCCAAAATTCAACAGCAATATTGAAGTGTTAGTTTAAGTAGGAATTTAAAAAAGGTCCACATTACTTTGAAAGATAATAAGGATGCTGTCACAAGTGTGGTGGAAAAATACTGTACAGTTATACTATGCCAGTTTGAAGAAATCTTGTAAGAAACCTGATGATTTGCAAATAGTTCTGGATGACAGGATGTTTTGTGGGGAAATGAACAGGAAGTAATTGCTTCCTCTCTTGCATAATTGTTTTCAATTTTGTACAGTGAGATATAACATTCTCAAGATGCTTGCTATTACATTACAACAGAAAAAGTAAAAACTGATTGAATTTGGGTACTGTAAGTCTGGGTTTGGAACTTTAATGTCAAAACATTTGGATGTGCAGTTCATCACCTTTACTCATTTGTTTCATCCATGCATTCCAGCTCAATTAATTTCCATTCCAGTTTTATAAAATATAACATGTCATTCATTTGAAATACTGCAGCAATGTTCATGTGTAACATACAAGTGATTTTCTTCTATTTAGTCTGCGGTTCCTTCCCCTGTATAAATAAAATGAAGGTATGTGGATTTCTGTACCCTTCTGAGAACTTAGGTGGCTGATCTGTCACTAGCTGATGAATTGTTTCCATAGGACCAAGTTGTTATATGAATATGTCACTCCACTCTAGCATCTTTTTTCATCCTAGTGGATATCAGTGACATGGATAACCCTCCTTCCTATGACATCCCACAGATTGTGCCAGGTAAAATCTCATTTCACTGACACCCATTTGACCGACACCCAATTAACCTAAATTTAATTTGACTGACAACTCATTACATTTGACTGACTCTCATTTCACTAACATGTAAGACATAGACTTGTTGTGGGTTTTCTTTCACCTGTGACTTGTTTGTGATAAAAAGAATTACTGTAACTTATAGTGCTGACTGTTAGAATTCCAATAGTTAATGTAGAAAGTAGTGTTGTAGTGTTTCTAAATGTGGGTTTTGTTTCCATTTACATTTTTATGGGAAGTATCTAAAGTAATGTTGGTGAATGTTTTGTGCGTTCCCAGCAGTAGTGGCAGCGTGTAGAGTACTGTAAGGCAAGTTAAAGGTATATGCCCTTTTCCCCACTGTAGTGTGAACCTAGAGTTAGTATATATCAATAGGGAGGTGTGGGGGGCACAGCCCCCCACATTGGGGGGGTGTGAGGGTGTAGCCCCCCACCTAGTTAGGTTGTACTCTGTCTCATTTCTGTTATGAGGGTTAGTAAGTAGTTTTTAAGTTCTGGAAAGGGTTAGTTAATGGTGTTCTAAGTGTGCTTGTCTATGGTTTAAGATGTAGTATGTTGAAATTCAGCATTGTAAGCCGTCAGTGAAATGGGAGTCCATCAAATGAGTTGTCAGTCAAATGAAATTTAGGTCAATTGGGAGTTGGTCAAATGGGTGTCAGTCAAACGAGTTTTAGGTCAAGTGAAGTAGACCCATATATATCTAGGACTGTTAAACGAAAGTTCAACAGTCTGAATCCAATATCACCGAACACAATTTAGTGAAAGCGCTTCAACCGAAAAAGTGCTTTTGCTAAACTGTGTTAAATAAAAAAAAAAAAACAAGCATTAAATTAACATTTATGCACCTGCATGCCCCATGTGGGGGGGCTCTGCCCCCCCTACTTTAATATTCTCACTTCAAGATCACACTACAGTGGGGAAAAGGAAATTTTCCCTTATCCACACCATAGTACGACCTCCACAACAGGCATACTTACGCGAAAATGCTGCTTCAGTGAAAGGAATTTTCACGAAAGTAAGCCCGGCCATCAGTAATTCGGTGAAAAGTTTATTCGGGGATAAATACAGATCCTGTATATATATATATATATATATATATATATATATATATATATATATACATTGTGTGTGTGTGTGTGTGTGTGTGTGTGTGTGTGTGTGTGTGTGTGTGTGTATAGGAGCAGAAAAAAGCCAGTCTAGCTGACAGAAGATTTTTGGGTTTTTCACTATGGAAATTAGGTACTTTAGGGATTTGGGAATATGCTCTTTCTCCACTGTAATGTAAACTCAGACTTCATTTATATATATAATTAATAGGGGATGTGAGATGCAGTTGTTCCCATGTGTGGAAACAAACTATTTTCTATATTTTTTTAATCCTTCAGGGGTTGATGTTTGTTTTGGTCAACCATTAGGTGTTGACCACTTCTTGATTAATACCATGCATTTTTGATGGAGGGTGATGCTTTCGTATATAGATAGGTAGGTATCATCCCACTTTCAAATCTGCACTTAGTTGACAGAGTGAATAGCTTGAAAGATGCTTTTGAGTGCCGTCATTCAATGTTTCAGATATTGGATGAAGGAAGATTGAATGTGTGTGTTAAGTTAAGTCTGGGATTGGAAATTTAATGCCAAAACTTTCATATGTGAGGTTCACCACTTTTACTCATTTTTTTTCCAAGTACTGCAGCTTTTGGGGATGCGAGTGTTTATGTGAGAGTTTGTGGTTTAGGGTTAGCATAAGGGCTAGTTATGGGGAAAGATTTAGTGCTGCATGTATGTCTGTGCTACTGCTTGTGGTGTGTCAAGTGTCTTGTATAGTGGTAGTGGTATGCTAAGGTGTTGAGTTAGGGTTAAGGCAAGGGCAGGATTAGGGTTATGGTATGGTAAGGTGCAGGGTTAGGGTTAAGGCAAGGATTGGGTTACGGTTAACATACATTAATAAGGCGGTCAATAAAGTATAACTGAAAACTCCTGTCAAAACAACCATGTTATATGTGTCTATGGATATGGTGGGGTTGGAAAGTGCCTCACTGTTACCTGATTTCAGAATTTGATGGTGTGGATGTTCAATGTTAAGCAATCAAAGAAGTCCATTTCAGTGTAAATTCCATTAATCACTTGACACACACACACACACACACACACACACGCACGCACGCACACACACACACACGCACACACACACACACACACACACACACACACACACACACACACACACACACACCTTTAGCTTACTTACTAGCGAATTTCAGTAGGCATAAATGTACATTCAAAACTATGTTATATAAAGGCAACACTGCCACATGACTCATTAACTGAACAACTCTTAGCTATCATAAAACAGTAATGTTAATGTGTTAATAAGCAGAATGAATGAATAAAAATAAATATAAAATGCTCTTGTGATGTCCCCGCTCTGGGCCAGTAATCAAGGAGCCTGAATCCTCACCACTGACACTGGAGAGGGATGTTCACATGGAATACAAATGCATACACTCAGTATTTCCAGATGCAGACATCTCTGTATCAAACAGAATTTCCCTTAAGAGCACACAGGGAACAAACTCAGCCTGGGGTCTGGTTTTCTCTCTGTCTCTCCCCAGGTCCTCAAAAAGGGTCCCACTGGCACAGCTGCAGAGTTAGGTGCTCAGCCGAGTGTCTAAGCCAAGTCCTCCAACACCTTCTCTGTGAAACCAATACTTCATGCCCCTGTCCCAAGCAGTTGACACACACACTCTTTGAAATTTAATTTTCACTCACTCACACACACACACACACACACACACACACTCACATAATCCGCTCTCCCAACTTTGCCCAGACTATAAGAAGATTCACTGCCACCAGTCAGTCACTATAAGGTTCTTAAATAAGTATCCAATTATACTGAGTGTAATTATTATTAATACAAATGGTAATGTTGACCAAACAGCTAGGCTTTCAGGAGTGGCCACAGTTATCACCAAATAAATATAAATACTCTGTAAGCTTGGTTATTTTCTAAAAGGACCAGCCACAATGAAAAGTTTAAATACTTTTAATAATAATAAATAATAAAAGAACATGAAAATACTAAATATCTATTAGCAGTAAACACCAGTGTTTCAACCACAGGAAATATTAAAATAACACAGATGAATAGATTCACACAGATACAGAAAAACAGTACTCTCACTATATTTTCCTGACTAATCTAAAGAATTACTATTTCCTGGTTCACTTAAGAGCAAGGCAAGATAAAGTAGGTGAGGGATCCTTCTATACCAGGTTCCAAGAAATAGACTGCCCAGTCTGACTAAGAGACTTTTTAATATAATATCTAAATATTATTTCTAGGATAGCTTACAGAATTACATCACATCTGGTCATCTGACTCTGCTTACCACACTATCACCAACACTAGAAGCTGCCAGGATTATAGCATCTATGTGTTACCATACACACACATAGAGCTTTGCTCAGATCTGCTGCAGCTCCTGGAAGTCATACAACAATGTCAAACCTCTACCCTTCCAGAGTAGCAATTAGCTCTCTGCTAGAGACAATAAAGAAGGCTTCGTAATACTTGGTTTCCTAGATATTTTGTCACTTGACTGCAACCAGAACTTTAAGATAGAGTCTTTATGGCTTAATTTAATTTCAGCTATTTTCCAAAGTTAGCTGGGACTAAGCTTAACATCTTCTCTTCCAGTATCCTCTGTTATAATATATACATTAAAACAGCTACAATAATGCATGCACATTTCTTTTTTTCCAGCAGGGCATACTGCTGATACATTTTTAACACAAGACTTTACAAATTCATTTTCAACACAAGCATCTGTACAAATCTGGTCTGCAAATGCCCATATCATAGTCTTTAGTGTAGAGCTTAACCTCTCCATAAGACCATTAGTCTAGGGATGGTAGGAGATGGCCTTTTGGTACTTCACCCCACAGTGCTTCCACAGAGAAACCAGCAGGTCTGATATGAAATTGGCACCTCTCAGTCAGTATTTCTCTCGGGAAACCTATCCTTCTGAAAATTTCTAACAAAGCATTTGCCACCTTGCCTGCCTCAATGAAGGACAGATACACCATCTTAGGGTATCTAGTAACATAATCTACTAATGCCAGGATATACTTCTTCCCTGTGGAACCTGGGACACTCAGATATTCAAATAACATATAATTCTTTAATAAATTCCAGCTAGCTGTACTAGCATATGTTACACAACCACTGCCCTACTTCTCCCGGCATAGCTGGCAGTACCCTGTATCATTACATCTCTTCCCTCTTAAAATACTCAAGCTAATTTTCAGGAGACCCTTGAGAAACATTGCTTGAGAGGAATGAGCTGATCTGGGACTACATTATCCCATACCCTGTCTTGAGATGCCATCTGCGTTGACATTACTGACCCCACTACAGTGCTGCACTGTCATGTCATATCATATGCCTGAAACACTATGCTCCACTGTAGTAACTCGGCATTTTGCTGGTTAGCTAGCTGTACCCATAGATCCCCCTCAGACACCTCCTGTCTCCTACTGCAAATACTCAGCAACAGGGCCTCCCTATCATGGGAAGGTTTCATCATGTTAACATGGTACAATTTGTGCCCCTGCCTCCTGCCTAGCAGTTGTACCATGTAGTTAACAAGACTGACCTTTCTTACCACTTTGAAGGGTCCCTCCCTAGCTGCCTGCAGCTTATTGTGTCTGACAAGAATAAGAACCATCACCTACTGTCCCACAGCATACTCTTGGGCTCGAGCATTCCTGTCATAGACCTTTTTCTGCTGTTGGGTTTCTGCCAAGTTCTCCTGGGGCAAGCCCATGAGCTCCTTAAACCTTGTCCTGAGGTTTATAACATATGTCACAACAAACTCCTTGCAGGATTCACACTCCCCCTTCCACTCATCACGAATCAAATCTAAAGGCCCCCTCACCATATGCCCATACAGCAACTCAAAGGATGAAAAACCTGTAGATTCCTGTGATAACTCTCTGTATAAAAACAGCAGTTGGGGCAAATATTTGTCCCATTTTCACTTAAACTGGTCTGCAAATGCCCGTATCATAGTCTTTAGTGCAGAGCTTAACCTCTCCATAAGACCATTAGTCTAGGGATGGTAGGAGATGGCCTTTTGGTACTTCACCCCACAGTGCTTACACAGAGAAGCCAGCAGGTCTGATATGAAATTGGCCCCTCTCAGTCAATATTTCTCTTGGGAAACCTATCCTGCTGAAAATTTCTAACAAAGCATTTGCCACCTTGTCTGCCTCAATGAAGGACAGATAGGGTATCTAGTAACATAATCTACTAATGCCAGGATATACTTCTTCCCTGTGGAACCTGGGACACTCAGAGGCTCCACAATATCCATAGCTACTCTCTGAAACAACTCCTCAGTCACTGGCAATGGCATCAAAGGAGCTTTGACCTTGTCTCCTGCCTTGCCTACTTTTTGGCAGTGTTCAAAGCTCCTGCACAACCCTGTTACATCCCTTGCAATCTCAAACCAATAAAAGTTCTGCATAGTATGTCTCTTGGTATGCTTTATGCCTATATGACTTGCAAAAGGAATGTCATGGGCTATGGCTAGAAGTGTCAGATAGTAGGCTCTGGGCACTACCAACTGCAGTGTAACCTCACCCTCTAGACCTCTCTTGGGGGTCCACTCCCTATAAAGTAACCCTTTGTTCCAGAATACAGATCCCCCCTTTCCTTGAGAATCAGGTGCCTTCTTAGCTACATCCCTCAAGCCTTGTAATTTAGGGTCTGAGTGCTGAGCCTGTCTCAGATTTACTTTTGTGACTCTTCCCAGCTCCCCTTCCACAGGAGGTCTGGTATCCTCTGATAGCGGTGCCTTACTGTCAGCTTGTGTACTACCACTCACCTCGGCCCTTGCCGTCACTTTGTTCAAGGGAACATCAGTACATACCAGCAGCTGTGGCTTACCTTCAGGCTCACCACTACAGGGTAGCTCCCTCCCTGAAATAGTGACAGCACCAGCCCTGGCTTCAGGTGTCCTGTCTGTCTGGGTCTCCCCCAGGCTAGGAGACACTCATGCCTGTATTCAAGCCTGACTGCATTTAACTGCATGCACACAATGTACTGCATTATCAAAGTAATTCTCTATCAAGACATCTGCAGGAATATCCTCAAACACACCTTCTTGCTTGCTTCATTCTCCACCCTGCTAGTCAAGGTGAACCCTGGCCAAAGGCATTTGGAATGGGATCCCTCCTAAAGCTCTGACTGGAATGGACTGCCCAAGCAAATACTGCTCTTCTTTAACCACAGCAGGCTTCACAATGGTTATGCCAGAGGCTGTGTCTCTCTTAGCAGTGGCCAGTTTTCCATTCACTAAGATAGGATATAACATCTTGTGATAGTTTAGTACCCCTGTTGTCTCCAGATAACTTATCATTGGCATACTGTTATTCTCACTTGCTGGCTCCCCCACCTTGTGTTCCCCACCTTGCCTCTGTGGACATCTACAACCACTGGTTACATTTAAAACATTTAACCCTTGATCCTGGATGAGTACTTGAACTAGTGGCTTCCCCTGTTACTGGTGGACTCTGTTGGGGTGGTTTGGGCTGCCCACCATTGGTTCCCATATATCCATGTGCAGCAATGGGTATCCCCTTCCAGTGCACTGATGCCCTGCTTGCTAAGTAGAGATGCCCTTTTTCTCAGCTCACCTTCAGAGTTGTACTCAGTTTTCCAACCAGATTCTCATGTCCTCAGGCAAAGTTCCAAGGGATTGTTCCCTCACCAAATGTCAGCCAGGCCTTCAAAAGTGGAGACCTGACACTCAGTCATGCACCTATGAAAATAAGTGCTTAACTCAACAATATAATCACACACACTTTCATCTACCCTGCGCCTATGCTCATGAAATGTTTTTGTAAGCTTCAGGTGTTAAAGCATTCAAGAAAACAATGCTTGACTTGATCATAATTTGAACAGTCCATATCAGACAACTTAGAAACAGCAATTACAGTTTTACCATGGAGTAAGGGGTTAAGGAACCATACTCAGAGCCCTTGTTCTACATTACACTGTTTACATACTCTTTCAAAATATATGAAAAAAACTATCAAAATTATCACTCTCTGTAAATTGCGGAAGAAATTACTGACCTTTATAGCATCTGAGGTTCATTTTTTTCCCTTCCCCATTACCTTCATGACCTCTGGCAAAAAGTCAGCATCTCCCTCTCATGTTGACACTGCTTCTCATTTTCTTCATCCTTCAAGCACTGTAATGTCTCATTTTCTTCAGCCTCCAAATGCTGCAGTCTCTCTGCTGGTTCTAATTCCAAACATTTGGCCTCCAGTTCATGTCTCTTTAATTCCAGATGGGTTTTTAAGTCCTCTGAGGAAAAGGTGAACTGTCCTGTTTCTGAGGGCTGCAAATTCCAATCACCAGACAGTTTAACCTCCTGGTTGCTGGTCTGAGCTTTGACAAGCTGAAACCGTTTCCTCTTCAGTTAGGTTGGCATGCACTACTCCTTTGGCTTCACAAACCCTGTCCAACTGGTTCTCTGTCAGCTTGCCATAATCCTCTGCTGACATTTTTGCTTGCTTTCCCTAACTAAACTAAATTAACAAAAAAAAAATTAAACAGAATGGGTGTGATATGAAACTCTAAATGTTTATCATGTGGCTGATGAGCAAACACACCTTTATGACAACTGCCTACAGGCTACAGAAGTTAAATTAATATCCACACCACTGCTCACCAATATGTGATGTCCCCACTTTCAGCCAGTAATCAAAGAGCTTGAATCCTCACCACTGACACTGGAGAGGGGACATTCACTTGGAATGCACATGGATGCTCTCAGTATTTCCAGATGCAGACCTCTCTGCATCAAGCACAATTTCCCTTAAGAGCACACAGGGAACACTCAGCCAGCATCTCGGTTTCTCTCTCTCTCTCTCCAGGTTCCCAGTAAGGCTCCACACTGGCACAGAGTTCTAGTCCTCAGCCAAGTGTCCAAATCAAGTCCTCCAACACCCCATCTCTGAAACCAGTGCTTTGTGCCCCTGCTCCAAGCAGCTAACACATACTCTTTGAGATTTAATTTTCACACACACACACACACACACACACACACACACACACACACACACACACACCTGGGAAAGGCTGGCAGAGATATAACACACTCTCCCAACTTTACCCAGACTATAAGGTAGATTCACTGTCACCAGTCAGGTACTATAAGGCTCTTAAAAGGGTATCCAATTATACAGAGTAAAATTAATATTAACACAAATGATAATGTTGAGGAAACAGTTAGGCTTTCATGAGTGGCCACACTTATCACCAAATAAATACATGCAAATACTCTCAACGCTGAAATATTTTCTATAAGGACCAGCCACAATGAAAAGTGTAAATATATTTAATAATAAATAATAAAACAACATGAAAATACTAAATATCTATTAACAATAAACACCAGAGTTTCAACCACAGGAAATATTAAAAATAACACAGTTGAATTGATTCACACAGATACAGAAAAACAGTACTTAACTAATCTTGCTATATTTTCCTGACTAATCTAAAGAGTTACTATTCCATGGTTCACTTACTAGAGAACGGCAAGATGACGTGGGTGGGGGATCCTTCTATGTCAGGTTCCAAGAAATAGACTGCCAAGTCTGACTGAGAGACTTCTCAATATAATTTGATATCACATCTGGTCATCTGATTCCGTTTCCCACACTATGACCAACACTAGGCGCTGCCAGGATTTTAACACCTATGTGTTACCATACACATAGATAGAGCTTTGCTGAGATCTGCTGCAGCTCCTGGAAGTCATACAACAATTTCAAAGCTCTAGCCTTCCAGAGTAGCAATTAGCTAGCTCCCTGGTAGTGACAATAAAGAAGGATTCAAAATGCTTGGTTTCCCAGATATTTTGTCTCTGGCTGCAACTAGAACTGTAAAATACAATCTTTATGGCCTAATTTAATTTTACCTATTTTCCAATGTTAGCTGGGACTGATCTTAACCTCTTCTCTTCCAGTAATCTCTATTACAAAATATACATTTAAACAGTTACAATAATGCATGTACATGTCTTTTCTTTCCAGCAGGGCACACTGTTGATACATTTTTAACATGAGCAACTTTACAAATACAGTTTCCATGCACACATCTGTACAAATCAGTTTGATATTCAGATAATATGTAATTCTTTAATAAATTACAGATAGCTGTGCTGGCATATGTTAACACATCCACTCTTCTACTTCTACTGGCATATTTGACAGTACCTCATATCGTCACAGCTCTGCTGAACTATGAATCACTTTCCAGGCATAAAACTTCTTCATATATACAATTCAGAAAAATCTCAGTTTTAGAATATATTAAACCCTCTTTTACTTCTTGCTTTGAAGGGTACTGAACTTCAGTTGCTCTTGCAGTTTGCTTTACTGAAGTTCTACATCCAAATTGCCTTCTCTGCCATCATCCTATACCCCTTCCAGTGCACAAAACTTACCTTTGCTGAAATTGTTATAAACTTCACTGTGCTAAAAAAATAATTGATTTTGTTTTTTTTTTTTTATTTCTAATAGCAAGTGTATATTCATAAACATGTATCTAAAAAGCATGAGTAGGGGGCGTGGCCAAGGATGAACATAGGATAGCAGCAGATTTCTTCAGCTCCACCAATTTCATTACACTGACAGGAATTAATTACTTAAAAAATTAATTTTTGAAGTAATTTTCTTTCTAAATACGTTTGTTTTATATAGTTCTTGAACTATATCTAAAAAAGAAAGGAAATCTTAACAATATTCCTGTCAGAAATCACTTTGGAAATTTTCCTGTCAGTTTATCAGTCTGAAATGAGTTCCAGTAAGACAAATTCTCAAGACTCCAGCATCAAGAAAGAACTTCAGTCTCTGATAATTATAATCCAGCAACTTACTGCTAAGATGGATAAAATGGATACTAAAATAGACACCCTCATAGAAAAAACTACAAAACAAATAGACTTGTTACATATAGACCTGCAACAACAGAAGATCCAGATGACAGGCATAGAAGAAGCTGTGAATGACATGGAAAATAGAATACAAGAAGAGGAAACCAACATTGAGTTTCTGCTGAAACAAAATACACATTTACAAACAAAGCTGGATGACCTGGAAAATAGATCTAGGCGCAATAACATTAGGATTTTTGGACTGCCAGAAAATATTGAAGGTAACAATATTACTTCTTTTTAACAACATGGCTCCCTAAAACTTTAGACTTACCAGAAGCATTCTCTTTTGGTATCGAAAGAGCACATAGATCTATAGCTAATACTAACTCTAACAAAACTATCCTAGATCAGTTATAGTTAGATTTCTATCATCTTTTGATAAAGAGATGGTTCTTAAATCTGCTTGGGCTAAAGCTCCTGTTAAGATTAATGAGACAACTGTGCGTTTTGACAATGACTATTCTTCCATGGTAATAGCTAAAAGAAAAGTTTTTCTGCCACTAATAAGGGAGCTTAAAAAAGCACAGTTTAAAACATACCTTCTGTTTCCTGCCAAGCTTAAAATCTTCCTTCCTGATGGTCCTAAAATTTTCGATGACTTAGATTCTGCTTTACTGTTTATCAAAAAAAATAAAATTTTGGATAAAATAGAAGAAATGGAATGGGCTAGTCCTTCATTAAAGAGACTGGCAACTGAAACTTCGTGGAAGACTTCAGAGAAGAAGAAGAGACTAAAAAACAAATGATTTGTTCTATGTTTTTTTTTCTCTCATCATTTTATTTCATTATTAATCTTTTTAAATATAGTTCCTGCATTTCCAAGAAGCCACAAATATTTTGAAAAGATTTAATCAAAGTTATTCTCTGTGTGCAAAGAAATGTTTTGTTTCATAACTAGTCAAAATATCTGGAGATTTAATGGCAAGCTGTGATTCAACTTGTTTCTCTTTCTGAAAAGGAGAAGTAAGGTCAGTAATTTGATACATTTTTTTTCTTTATCTTTTTTTTTTTCTTCTCCTTTTCTTCTTTTCTTTGTTTAAACAATGACATTCTATTTAGATTATGTAGTGGGTAAAGGGTGGGGAGGGCAGGAGAGAAGAGTAATGAAAATATGATTAATAGAATAATAACATATTTATTCCTTGTAAAAAGTTTATATGTTCTTCAAATGCTATTCCTAATTATACTTTTTTGATTATACTGCTTATGCTTGTTTGTAAATAATCTGTCATGCTTTAACTAATAATAATTAGAACTAAATAATAGTAAATAATATGTTTTATTTTTAACTCTATTAATATAAACAGTAAGTAATATTCCATTGTATATACTTCTTATAGCTTTCTCTTACATTTTTCTTATTTCTGCCTTACAACCTTTTACTTTCTACTCTTTTTTTCTTTTCTTTATTAATATATAGAAATGCTTTTGATCATATAGACACAGTAAATAATAAGATTTGCATAAAAATTGAGTTGGGACAAAAATATTGAGTTTTATTACTTATTAATAATTTTGGGCTTAATTTCACTTACAAAGAGGCTGTAATAACCTGTAAAATACATTGTGAAGGTTTTGTCATGTTTAGATGCATTTACACTGCTAAATGAATGTTTGTCACTAGTTTTTAATAAGTTTCCCGCCAAAATGTTAAGAAAGACAATCTGGGATGTGGGCTGTCTCATGCACAGTGTCCATGAGCTACTTCAAAAGCTTCAACTCTCAGAATTCTCACAGAGAAGCTGAAAGCAGCCAGTCTCACCTTTGACCTAGATATCACACTGACACATCACAGATTCAGGAATGTCACTCTACCAGGAAATAGAAATGATACAAATGTGACTATGTGAAGGAAAATAAACTCTTTAACATCTAAATGTGAGTTATTTTATATAATTACTTAAATATCTATGTTATAATTCATAAAATATGTCAGTTATAATGAGTTTAAATGATACAGTTTCTTGTAGTAAGTAAATGTCTTATTTTAGAAGGCATAGAAAATGAAACATTTATTCAAGTGTTTTGAAAATCTACTTAACAGCAGCTTAATAATCTGTGTTAAAACTTATGTTCCAAACATATACATTACTATAACTCATTTAATTCATCTGATTGACAAGCATAAATAATTTTATAACTCTATTCTGGAAGAAATTGTCATGTGATATATTTTAAAGCAGTAGTATAGCATGGTTGTAAAATCTGGTTACTAAAATGTGTTTGCTGTGCATTATTTTGTATAAAGCAGACAGATTTATTGTAGGGTCAGCAAGTAAGATAGTGCTCGGCAAGGACACAACTCAGTGAGATCAGATATATATATATATATATATATATATATATATATATATATATATATATATATGTGTGTGTGTGTGTGTGTGTGTGTGTGTGTATGCATATGTATATATATATATATATATATATATATATATATATATATGTATGTGTGTGTGTGTATGTATATATATATATATATATATATATATATATATATATATATATATATATATATATATATATATATATATGTGTGTGTGTGTATGTGTGTGTGTGTGTGTGTATATATATATATATATATATATGTGTGTGTGTGTGTGTGTGTGTGTGTGTGTGTGTGTGTGTATATGTATATATGTATATAAGTGTTTCTGAGAATCTGCATAACTATGCAGTATGATTTATAACAATTTCTATGAATACACTATTTTATTCTATTGACAATAATGAGTTTGAGTAAATGCTCATATACAAGCAATTCAAGGTTTTTTTTTGGAAGCTGTTAATTGCATTTACATGACAGAAAATAGATGCATCTTAATATATGTAATGTCTGAATCTTATTAGCCAAAGTTTTTGATTTAAATGAATGTTAGAACTTATTTTTCTCTCCTCTTGATTTCTAACATCAAGATTATTTGAATGCTATTTGAATACAAGTGTTTTATATTACATGGATGTATATAGTAGTATGAACAGTTTTTTAAAAAAAAAAGTTTATTTTAGTTTATATGATGCTGTTTTACCAAATGTGTAGTCTTGTCTTGCTAGATAATTGAATTGAAAACTGTTAACCTCAGTTAAATATAACTAATATTAAATTGATAAGGTGGTAGCTGAGGTACTGTTGCTTAGGGTAGGGGGGTTAACTTGAGTGGTAAATACTACTCTAAGTTGGAGTTTATAACACCAGGCTGGATGCAAGGTTTAATCCTTACATTATTTTCACTTGTTCATTGTTATTTGTATATAGTTTTGACATCCACAATATATTTTGTACATTCATTGTCACTACAAACAAAATTGAATCCTATACGAAATCCCATAAGAGATTCAATAAATATAGCTATATTTAAAGGTACACCTAAAGGAGGAGATGTAACATTACTTATCTTGTTATTTGTTATTTTGATCATAAGATTCTTAAGTTTTAAAAATGCCAAATGACATCTTTAAAAGGAATTTCTTTAAACATTAATGGATTGAATAATCCATGTAAAAGGGCAAGCCTAATAAGATACATTAATTTACATAAGGCCAACTTAGTCTTCCTGCAAGAAACCCATCTCTTGAAAAAATATATTGATAAACTAGCCACAAACAAATATACAGTATTGGTTAGTTCAGAGCACACTCAGAAAAAAAGAGGAGTGGCTATTTTATGGAATAAACGTATGCCCATTCCTAAAACCATTAAGTCTTATCAGGATGACAAAGGAATGTTTTGTATGGTTACAATACAAATTAATGGGAAGACTTACACTTTAATTAATGTATATTGGATACCTGGAATTGGTATTAATACAGTGAAACATCATCTTGATAAGATCATATCATTCTCTATAAGAGATATTATTTTAGCTGGTGACTTTAATTGTATACTACATGAAAGTGATACTACCACTATAGGGAAAAGAAGAATTACATCTAATGCAAAACATTTAAATTATTTTGCTAATTCTTATCATTTGAATGATATTAATAATCAGATAGATTCAAAATCATTACCATACACCTTTTTTCTAACAGATACAAAACTTATTCAAAAATAGATAGGGTCTTTATTTCTAACCAGATGGTAACAGATTTAATTAATTCCAAAATCATTTCATGTCCTATATCTGATCATAATTCAATTGTTTTTGAATTCATGATAAAAATACTCATAATGTTCAGATCAAAAGGATACCAGCATACTTAACTCAACTAAAAGACTATAAAGAATATATACTTTCAGAAGTAAAACATTTTTAGACATAAATAATACTCCTGAAGTCTCCATTGTTTATGTTTGGGATGCCTTAAAATCATATCTATATGGACAAAGTATCAGATGGTATAATAATAAAAGGAAATCTTGGGATAAGGAATTGTTAGATATTCAAAGTAAATTAGACTCTTATAAACATAATAATAAAGAAAATATTATGGACAAGAAAGTTATTGAAGAAATAAACAAACTAAATGAGAAATACAAAGAAATTTTAACTCATAAAGTTAAAATAACTTTAGAGAAATACAAGTTTTGTCTTATTCAATAAGCCCCAAATACTTACATAGACTTAAAAATAAAACAAAAAGGTTGAATAAACAAAACCATATCAAAGAAATCTTTTCTCTAAGGAAAAGAAGAATGTTTCTAGTATACCAGAAATACTAGATGAATTTAGAAATCACTTTCACAAAATTAACCATAATAACATTAACATGGAACCTAAAGATATAATAAAGGAGTTTATAACCACAAACATGAATAAAAAGCTTAATAAACAACAGATTAAACTATTGGACAAGAGTATTTCATATACAGAAGTTATTACACAAATAAATAAGCTTAAATCAAACAAAGCACCGGGTAATGATGGTATTATACCAGAGATATATAAAATCCTTTCTAAAAGTACATATTCATTAATACATAAGGTTTTTATTTTGGCCCAAACTGAGTTAATAACCCCCCCATCTTGGTAATATACATTTATTTCGCCAATTTTAAAACCTAATAAAGATCCAACTAGATGTTCTTCATATTGGCCCATCTCATTACTTAATGTTGATTATAAAATGTTTATGAGTATTTTTGCTGATAGATTGAAGACAATCATTCCGGCATTATAGATATAGATCAGACAGGCTTCATTGTAAATAGAAATACTTTTGATAATATAAGAAGAACTTTAACATTAATAGATTTTACAAATAGGAAAAAGAAAGATTTAACACTTATTAGTCTTGATATAAGTTCAGCATTTGATTCAGTAAGTTGGGACTATCTGTTTACCTTAATGAAGTGCACAAACTTCTCAGATGCATTTGTAAATCTAATTGAGCATTTATACAAAGGAACGTTGGCTTATATTAAGGTAGGAACATATGTTTCACAAAAATACCCATTCTTAAAGGTACAAAACAAGGATGTCCACTTTCTCCACTATTATTCACTTTAGTAATGGAGCCTTGGGCTAATTTGATCAGAAACAGTACTGACATAGAGGGTTTTGAAATAGATGAAAATACAACATCCAAAATTCAACTTTTTGCAGATGATGTTCTAATTACATCAGCAGGATCTAATGCTTCTATGCAGTCTCTATTTGATAACATGATGAATTTTAAAAGTATTTCTGGTTTAATATTCAATGAAGAAAAACTAAAATACTACCTATATATACATGAAAAATATTCTCATTAGTGATTTTACTAAATATGTACCCAATTCAGGTCAGATAACTTATTTAGGTATAATACTATCTAAAGATATTAAATCTATTATATATAATAATTATAATACCTGTTTTCTTAATATACAAAATCTTTTTAATACCTGGAATAATATGTTTTTACTATGGAGGAGAGACTTACAATTATTAAAATGATAATATTCCCCAAGATTTTATACTTAATACAATCAATAATACTTCCACCTACAAAATAATTATCAAGAAACTGAATACACTAATGTTAAATTTCCTATGGGCACCTAATAGACATAGGATTGCATTAAAGAAACATACTAATAGCTGGTCTCAAGGGGGTATTTCTTTTCCAGACTTTAATTTATATACTATCTCTTCTATTGTAAAAGTTATTACTTTATTAATAGATCAGTCATATGTCACAAAGTGGAAAGATTATTGGGAGCTAATTAGTATGCACTTCATGAAAATCTCCTTAACACATAAAAATATGATTGTAAATAACTCCATGTTATGGTTACTAAAGGAATTTTGTACTTCACCTATTACACCTAAACATATGGTTTGTTATCCATTAAATATTATTATTAGTTATCGTAACTTTATATTCATGCACCCTAAGTATAGGGAATGGAATTTTATTGTATTCCCTATAATGTATACTCAGGGTATGCTTTTGTCATCTACTTCTGAAGGAACTCATTTAGCTATAGATAATGATCTAAAGTACTGGTATCAGTTGATATCTGATAATAAAGTTAAAAATCTAGATTTCTTAAAACAAGAATTTGATCTAAGAGAAACTTGCTGGTTAGAGGTTCAGACCTTTAGACAACATCTCATTAATAAAATAGATCTAATGTCTATAACAGTTAAAGAATCTATTCCAACACTGATTGATTACTTGATATTAAATTTACAACATAAAGTTTCTGATAAAGGTAAACTTTCATACATACATAAAATTATCAGACAAGAAACTTTTTACAGTGTAGATTCATACTGGAATTATTTCACTTCTATTAATGGGGACCCACCAAATCAACAAGATAAACAATATATATTGGAATCTGCTTATAGAACTACGTCTTCCATTGTCTGGAGACTTTATACATGGAAATCTTTACATAGATCTTTTATACACCTTTGATGATGAATAAAATAAATAATAAAGATAATTTATGTAAGAGATGTAATGTAGAAATTAATACTGACTGGGCTCATATGTTTTATGACTGTATAAAATTGAAAGAATACTGGAAGTCAATTAATGAATTTTGCAGGCTCTTTTACAGATAATTTCATTATTTCTAAATCTCTTATATTATTCAACACAGCTGTACCTCAAAGAGATAAAAGGTTAAGCTTCCCTTGTTATGGTCTATTCTAGCAGTGGCTAGGAAAATAATAACTAGAAATTGGATTTCAGATACACCTCCTTCGTTCAATGAATTTAAAAATGTTATGAATATAGTGTGCCATATGGAAATAAACACAATTAGGACAAGAACAAATAGAAAAACATCTTATTATATTGTATGGGATAATTTACAAAATTTGTTAAAAAAATTTAATTTCAATAGCATGGTATTTTAGTTTAATTAATTGATCTGATTGTAGTGGATGTCTTTGTAAATACTTTAGTTGTTTTGTTGAATATTATAATAATACCTATTTTAATTACTTGTATAAAATTGTTATGATATTTCTCTTATATGTTAAAACAATAAACCTGTTTTGAAAAAAAAAAAAAGCATGAGTAGTCTTCCTTTTATGAAAAGGGCAACTTCTGCACTGTGCAACTTAAACAATGTTTGTACTGGCACAAGTATAGCATTCATGAGACCCTAAAAACCCTATCCGTTAAAGGGTTTACGTGGTAAGGACTATTTGAAATAAATCTGCACTGTTTCTCTCGTTTTTAAGAAAGGTGTCCTTATTTTTAGATTAAAGAGAAGTCTTATTTATATTCTTGACAAACTGTGCATTGATCTCCATTTGAGGTTATAAGCCTTTCTTAATAAATTCCTTATTTTCCAGAAATTAACTAAAATGAGCTCCAGAGTTCTAGTCAACCTCCTGGAAAAGACCTTTGATAATATCACTGACATTCACCCTAGTGTTCTTAAAAGGAATATAAATGTTATTGCTGTCTACTTAAATGACATATTTAGTCTTTTACTCTTACTAATCTACCTCCAGTCTTGAGGAAGAAGCAATTATCTTGTTATTATACCTAAAACATTCATCCAAAGGCATTTGTTGCCCAGTCTCTACACTGTCCAACCTGATATGTAGTTTTAAACCATGTCATAGTACCACCACTGCTTGCTGCTGTCCATTTTCTTTAACTTATGAAGTTTATTTAACTAAGCAAAAGGAAGACAGGAAAAGAAAAGAGAGGAAAAACAAAGGATTGAAGAGTGCAATGTGTCTCTATAGGTTCACAGGTTCATAGGTAAGTGCTAGGATAGCACTGTCTTGTGGATCATTTTAAGCCTAGCCAATTTCCCTTTCAAAGGTGAGAATCAAATCTCTATACCTTGTGAATATAAGGTAAATGCCTTAACCATTATACCAACCCCAACCCATAGTTATGGTGCTTTTCCCTGCAGTCAGGCTAAAAATAAACTTTATGCTATGTAACTTCAGCATACTATGCCCACTGTTATTGCACTTTCGTGTATTAGCACTTGTGAGTACAATCCAATGATCAATAGACAACTGATTCATTCATCAGTTGGCAAGACATTTGCACCATCATATCATTCTGTCTAGTTTTTCTCAATAAACTTTCAATTTAACCTGCAGCCATGTGCTTTGTATTTTTCTTCCACTTCATGAGTTCACTGGTTTCCATTAAGTGATATTTGTAAACTGGCTTTTGGCCACATCTGTATGTTTGGATGAACAAATTGCTTTCAACATTTACATATACGTCTGTGTGAAGTTGCCACCAAACTCCACAGTCATGGTGCTTTAGATAATGAAATAGATTTTGGGACAGGTATCCTCTGATATCTTAATAGCATTCATTAGCATAACTCTCCAGACCAAGTTATGTTAAATGTACTTTCAATTTCTTCTCAGAAGGTAATGAGCTAAAGGCATTCAGACAGCATGTGCCTCTTTGCAGAGGAGGACTCCCGAGTTCTAACTTCTTTGGTCCTGTCTGTGTGCCATCCTCAGAATACTGCCTGCCAATGACCTAGGAAACACTGATACATTTTATGTAACATATATTGTGTTAGACAATAATTATGGAGCCTTACCCATTTGCAGAATTACATATGGGGTGAAAAAGTGGGCTGCCATTGGATAGTCAACATCAGGTCCCTACCTGTTTCAGGGAAGGCTTCTTCATGCAATTTTCCTATTATAATTTGAAAGGACTATGGGATAGTAAAAAGTTTGTCTCTGCTATCTCTTTTTTAGTAGGCTATTAACAAAAGCTTTGCTTCTGTGTCCTGCTACTTAATATTCATTCCCATGAATCCATCAGTGGTGAACAAATTGTCCAGTTCATGTCTGTTCTAGCACAATTCCTTTAATACAGTATGAACTATGTCAGTTTTCTTTAACCAGAGAAAACTCATTTTTGCCATCTTAAATGGCAGTAGCATTCCCATCTGCTAAGAACTCCACTCCTTTTTCAGTATTGGCCAGCCTGCCTCCTTCAGCTTGGCTTGACTTGGCTTGGCAGCACCTACCTCTATTTGTGATAGATTCAAGTATGAAATGAAGTTACATTCTCTCTCCTTGTTGTAGGGATAAATATTATGTGCTGCTCATAAACATATTCTTGAAGAAAATTTTCAGTGAGGAAATGGTCTTACTTGTTATGAAAGTACAGATAATCCACTGCAGGAACCCACACATTTTACCCTGCATCCTTTTCTTCTCCTCCTCGTGCATAGGTTCATAGGTACTTACTAGGCTAATGACCACTGGTACCCTTGGTAAGTGTAAGCAGGGGCTTAGAAAATGAAGTCTTTGCAGGCTGTTGGCGTACATTAGAAGCATAGGTGTCAAACCAGGGATGAATTTCTTGTTCCCCATTCATTTGTCCAAGTTACACTTGAACTGTGTTAGGGAGTAACTCTGCTTCACGTAGTTAGGGAACCTGCACTAGTGTGGGGGTCGTCTCAGGGACACTCACTTGTCTCTCCAGTTGGTACTTTTTATATCGCAGGTTATGTTTAAGTCTTTAGAACAGGTAATTCTGGTGCTTTTTTATTTACAGATTATTTATTTTATTTATTTGCATTTGTTTACCAGGAAGGTCCACTGGGCCATAGTGAGCCCATTTTCAGTGGAGGCCCGGGGAGAAAAGCTCCACATTAACTATCACATACAATAGATAATCATGTACAATCACATATAATAAAAGAGTCAAAGTTGAGCACATAATGCATGAGCAACAGTAGATAGAGCAAAGTAAATAATTAGAATATAATATTTAAATACAGTATAAGAAATACAGTCGTGATTCACAATTAAAATGTCACAGAGTAACTAAGTTAATCATGTCAGTAACGTAAGTTATAAATACTTATGAAGTCCTAAAGTAAGTATAGGAGGGCATATATGACACAGTACAAATACTGTTTCTGAGTAGATGTTTCAAGGTAGAAGACTTTAGAAGAATTTTTATTGTTAATGATACTGGTAGGTAGAGGATTTGGAGTAGATGAAAGTAGTAGTTAATAAAGGTGTAGAAATAATGGTGGAAGAGAGAGTCAGGTTTTGAGAGGTGTGGTAATGGCACATGTGCACTGCCATAGAGAGGAAAGGTGTCCCATCAGGGATTTTTTGAAGAAAACTGCATTGCTGCTAGCCCTAACTGATGATGAGAGGAAGTTCCATAGTTTGGCAATAGTAAAGGAGTAGAGCATGTGGCCAGCTGAAAGGTTTGGTTTTCTACCTTCAGGAGCAGTTGATTTTCATATCGGAGGGGTCTATTTGGATGGTAATGACTAAGTAAAGAAGTAAGGGCAGGGAAGTCTGATGGACTGAATATAATTTTATGTGCTGTGGTTAGTTGTAAGTATGTAAGATAATGTGTGAGTTCTAGCCAGTTTAGTAAGTGTAAAGACTAACAATGGTGGAATAAGTATTTTGCATTGGTTGCAAATTTGGCAATTTTATTGTAGCATGTCTCAAGCTTGGATTTCAGAGAGGACTGGATATTGGTAAGGAAAGGGGCACCATATAGGAGAGAGGGTAGTAGAAATGTAGTGGCTAGGGTTTGTTTTGTGGAGCGGTTCAGGAAGTGTTTGTGTCTATAGAGGATGCCCAATTTTTGCTGTGGTTTTTTGATACTGCTATGTATGTGCACGTCGAATGTTAGGTTTTCATCTGTGATGACACCTAGTCATTTTTTATGTAGTACAACATCAATAATAGTTTTGTTTTGAGACTGAATAGTGAATTTGTCCTTGTTTAGGGAGGTAGTTTTTTTTAGGGGTAAATAGCACCACTTTAGTTTTATTGGGGTTTAGGGTGAGATGATTATTGGTCATCCATGTTTCGTACGATGTGAGGGAACTTTGAGTAAGTTACTGTAGTTCAGATGTGGAGCTGGCAATGCAGATGATGGTTGAGAAATCTGCATATTGGATAACAGAATCTTGACTAGGAGTGGTGTGGAAGTTGTTTATAAAGATGCTAAACAGAAGGGACCCTAGTATGGAGCCTTTGGGGAATGCCTGTGGTTGTGTTAAGAAATGTAGGGAAAGAATGCTGCAACTTAGTTGATTGTTGCCTATTTGTGAGATAATTTGAGAACTGGCATAAGGTTGGAGGTGAGATGCATAGGTTAGCGAGTTTTGTAAGGCGCAGAGGGTGGGAGACAGTATCAAAGGCCTTAGAAATGTCAAAAAAGAGTGAGGAAACCATTTTTCCTGCATCTCCAGCCCAGTCAATAATGTCCATGTAGGATATGAGAGCTGTGGTGGGGCTGTGGCATGGCCTAAACCCTTGCTGAGTAAGGGAAAAGATTTGGTTATGAAACAGATGGTTAGGAAGTTGAGTATGAATACATTTTTCCAAGATTTTAGACATGGGTGAGAGGATAGCAATAGGTCAAAAGTTGGAGATGTCTGTGTTGTTGCCATCTTTATGAAAAGGGAGAATATTTGTTTTTTTCCATATTGTAGGTATAGGTTCATAGGTAGGTACTAGGCTATCAGCCCGGGGGCCAAAGCAAGCCTAGCCAACAGTGTACCATGTATTGTTAAATTATTGCCCCTCTATTGAGCAGTACCCCAGACATAATCCCAGGGGTGAACTTCCTATCACCCATCCACTTATCAAGGTTTTTCTTGAATAGTGCTAATGACGAGCTCTGCTTGATGTGGATGGGAATCTTGTTCCAGAGCATGGGAAGTCTCTGGGTCACGAATCTATCCTTCCAGCATGTCCTATATATTGTGGTGGTGAGGTTTAGGTCCCTAGAGCATGTAGCTCGGGGAGATTGGGATTTCTTCAAGTGGAGCATGTCCAATAATTCTGGGTTTGACAGAGGTCTCCTCAGAGTAAGCGGTATGCGACCGAGTAGAGTTTGAGTTTCTTGAGCCAGTCAGCATAGGACAATTGTTTGAGGCCAGCGATCCTCTTGGTGAGGTACTTTTGGGGCCTCTCAAGTTGTTGTAGGTGTCCTGTGAGGTACATCCCAAATGGGACATTGTATTCAAGGAGGGGTCTGATAAGTGATGAGTAGAGGGGAATGATGACTTCCTTATTTCTAGATGCGAACCCTTTTGTGATTAAGTGAGCTATGTAGAAAGATTTTCTGACCACTGTGGCAATGTGGTTGTCAAAGGAGAGGTTGCTATCCACTTGGGTCCCAAGGTCTCTTATCTCTTATCACACTTTCTGTGTTGAGTGAACTTACCCCATTTGGTAATTCATGGGTACAGTGTTTTTGCCAAAGGGAATAACAATGCACTTTTTGGCATATAGTTTGAGGCCATGATTTTGACATCAGGTGTCAGTCTCGGTGAGGCTCTTTTGCAGGATGTCTACATCGGCAGGGGAATCGATAATGGCACCCAGTTTGCAGTCATCTGCGAACTTGGTTAGCCATAGACCCTTGGTGTTTGCTTGCACTTCAGAGAAGTATATACCGAACAGGAGGGGTCCCAGGACTGAACCCTGGGGTACTCCACTTGTCACTGGTTTGGAGTCGGATCTGAAGTCAGCAAGTCTTACTGTGTGAGTTCTGTCTGTGAGCCAGTCAGCCACCCATCTTGTGACATAAGGGTTTATGTTAAGGTTGGTGAGTTTATCAATGATTCCTGAATGAGGGATAGTGTCAAAGGCTTTAGCGAGGTCCAGGTAGGCTGTTTGGACTACCTTGCCCTCGTCTATGGTCTTTGTAACTGTTTGAAAGAAGTCTACCAGGTTTAGGAGACATGACCTACCTTTTACAAATCTGAATTGGGTAGCATCCAGAGTTTGGAGGTTACCTATATCTTTGTTTATGAGTTCCATGATGATACACTCCATGGCCTTGCAGACCAGCCTTGTCAGGCTAATAGGTCTATAGTTCCTGGGGTCTGTGATGGTTCCTCCTTTGTGGAGTGGGATAACCATTGCTGTGCACCATTCTGTGGGCACATAGCCTGTGGTGAAGCTGAGGTTGAACATGGATTTTAGGTGGGGGGGCTAGTTCATTTTGGAGTTCATGTAAGACGCAGCCTGGGATGTTGTCCATGCATGCTGTGTTTTAGAGAGTGCCATTTTTCATCGGTATGTTTGTGATTTCCGGAGCTCTACAACCATCTAATATAGTTATGGGCCCTTTGGGGGGTGAGGAGGGAGTAAAGTGTGCACTGAACCAATCTGCCAGTATGTAGGAGTCACGGATAGATCTGTTAAGAAGTATACTGATATGGTAGGCAAGTGAGTTATCTGACATTTGTGAGTATTCGGGAGGTAGGTTGTTAGGAGCAGTAGTGCCAGGTTTGAGTTTAAGGAGTAGTTTTCTTATAGTGGTGGTAGGAATAAGTGAGAAAGAAAAGCTAGGTAGAGGGGGAGTAGTGGTGATCTGCATGGATAGAGTTGGAGGTACATGGTTATTACCTAGGTTAGTTTGAGGAAAAGTGGTGGGGAGTTTAGCTATGGTGTCGATGAAATATGAATTGAAAAGAGTGGCTATTTAAGTTGGTGTTTTATCTAGATTTGGATAAGGGTTATTCTTTGAACCTGAATTTAGCAAGGAAGTAATTCCAGAATTTTTGTGGGTTTTACCTTTGGTGACTTTGCAGACTTAGGTAGTGTTCTTTTTTACCTTTAACGACTAGACACTTTACTTGATTACAGAGTTATTTGAATTGTATGAGGTCATAAAGATTTTTATTTTTATGCCATAATTTCCATGCTTTATCCCTAGCAGTCATGAGTTGCTTAATGGATCTAGTGAGCTGGCTGACATGGGTAGTTTTTACTCTTTTTTGTCGAAGTAGTTCGAGATTGTTTAGGATATTGAAAAATGTTGAGTTGAAGAACTTGATAGCCTCATCAAGGGGAAGGGCTTTTAGTGCATCCCAGTTGATGTTTTGTAAAGTTTCATTAAGAATGGTTGGGCTGAAATGGAATAAATCTCTTGTTTGTTTATACTGGTGTTTATTTAGTGTTGGAGTGGTTTTACTTAGTATATAGGTTGCTAATGGTCACTGATACTTTTGAGTAGCGTACCTGTGAAGGAGATTTTATTCGGGTTGGAGACCATAATCCAGTTCAAAATAGAGCCAATGTCATTGTTATTGTTGGGTCTAGTTATGTTGGTAATTAGGTGGGTAAAGTTATACAGGTTGATATTGGAGAAAGGATGTTGGTAGGAGAAATCTAGCCAGTTAATATTTACGTTGCCCAGGGTGATTGTTTCATTTTTTATATTATTTGAAGTCCAGGCAAGGATTTCTTCTAATATAGGAATGTTATTGCCTGGAGCTATTATTATGTTATTATTATTATTATAATTATTATTATTATTATATTGCATTATAGGGCTATAATGCAGAGACTCCTGCATTTATTCATTTTTAGGAGGGAGAGAGATATTAATATTTCAGCTGTGGAAAACTGTGGAATAGTTTTAGTATAAGGGACTATAGTAAAGGTGTTTTGGTGTAGTAGTGCGACGACTCCACTTTTTTCCAGGGTCTATCTGATCTTAAACAAGCATAGCTTGGGGGAGAAATTCAGAGTCTATTATGTAGAGTTTTAACCATGTTTCATTAGCAGCTAAAATATCAGGTTTGCTATAAACTAACCAGGCATGTAATTCTGGGATTTTACTTCTGATGTTTTGAAGGCTTAGGATTGTAATATTTAGTAATTTATAGGAATTAGGGGGGTTAGGAGAGGAAGTGGTGGAGCCTGGGTTGGGATGTAGGTCACCGAACTGGGGTAAGTTAGAATATTTATGTAGGAAAATAGTGTGTAGCAGTTTCCTTTTTGTTTTTATTTGATAATGTAGAGCAGTGTTTATTGGAGTTGACTTGTAGGGGAAGGATTTTTACTTTGGTGTATAAGAGTATGTCTAGTGCATATAGGCTAGAGGATACATCAGAATAGGTGGTAAAAGACTTGGTTTATACATAGGTTATAGATGTAGGTTTGTGGGGTAGATATGTTATATGGAGTGTCGTTAAGTTTAGTAGTAGGTGGAAAAAGAGGAGTATTATATTGGAGATGAATAACATAGTAGAAGGGGGCGGATGGTTGTCTGTGAAGGAATTTAAAGGTGTGCATATTAAGAGGTAGAATTTGTTTGTAGTATGGCTCTTGGGCTGTTGAATAGTTGGAGTAGAAGTACCAATTGGTTGGCCAATTAATTGGTGTTTTGTGAGTATAGGGTGTTGCTGAGGGAATGATTTAATTTGAGAGTGATTTGAAGATGGGTGTGATTGGATGAAGTGCTGTAATGGGTGGAGCTATGGTGAGAATAAATGTAATTGAAATGAGGTGGGTGAGGATGGTGGTAGGGTAGGAGAGCAAAGTGAGCCCAGGCATAGTAGGTTGATCCAATTGGAGTCCTGCACTATGCCAGAAATTATCAGTAAGGTATCAGTTGACTTTTACTTTACTGTTTCTAGTTTGTATAGGTTCAATTTTAAAGAGGGTTTGGACTGATTATAATAGTTTAACTAATTAATCAAAGGGGCCTTAGGGGTTTTAGTACAACTTGTGTACAGTAGCACCTTTTGTCCCAAGGATTGTACAGCCTAACGTGAACTGGGCTTTGTGAAAGGTGAGGAGGACAGTGTTCCTTACTGCTGACCCAGGAGGTGTTCTCTTCCTTAAAAAATATACACAAGAGTGATTGCTTGCTGTAAGTTTAAAGGCAAAACATAGCATTTAACCTACACAGTGAAATTATCAAAACTTTCTTTGTGCCCAATTTAATTCCCAGTCATTAGCTATCAGATGAGACAACCGCGGTAGAGGGAAAAAGCAGGGTTGCATTTTCATTTAAATAATGCTGGGCTGTAGACAGAGGGTTATGGGGCTAACTAATAAAGAGAAAACAGAACAGTATAAGGAAAGCTCGCAGTCAGTAACATGGTAAGAAGATAGAATGCAATAACACACATATATATCAATCCCTCAGTTATTACGGTGTTTTCTCCCAAGTAGCTAACTAATTAACAAGTTAGATTGGAATATCTTTCATATAAATCAATACCTATGTTATAATGGTATTTTTTCTTTGAGACGCTAACCACTGAACACAGATACATCTGGTAACTGAACAGTTAGTCACTACCTAGTATACACAGCTACATCCAGGTTGCTGAACACTTAATACTGATGCCTGTATGTTGCAACTATACAGTTGGAAAGCAGCCTAAACCAAATGACCAAGCCAACAAAATAACACGATAACTTACAGAGGGTTGGAGATGCCATGGGTTTTGGCAGCAAGGGAGCAATTTTAAAATGGCTTCCACTGTTCATGTAGGATTTATAACATCACATTGGATGTTAGAGGGGTGTTTAACAATTAGATAAAAGGAGAGGGCAAAATATGAAGTGCATTACTATAACCAGAGTCATGCACTATGCCAGAAATTACCAGTAATGTATCAGTCGGCTTCTACTTTACTGTTTCTAGTTTGTATATGTTCAGTTTTAAAGAGGGTTTGGACTGATTATAATAGTTTAACTAATTGATCGAAGGGGCATTAGGGGTTTTAGTACAGCTTGCTTACAGTAGCACCCTTTGTAGCAAGGATTGTATAGCCTAATGTGAATTGGGTGTTGTAAAAGGGGAGGGGGACAGTGTTCCTTGCTACTGACCCAAGAGATGTTCACTCGGCTAAAAAAATATACATGAGCGATTGCTTGCTGTAAGTTTAAAGGAAAAATGTTGCATTTAACCTACACAGTGTAATTATTAAAACTTTCTTTGTGCCAAATTTAATTCCCTGTCATTAGCTATCAGATGAGACAACTGCAGTAGCGGGAAAAGGCAAGGTTGCATTTTCTTTTAAATGATGCTGGGCTGTAGACAGAGGGTTATTGGGGTAAGCAGTGAAATTATCAAAACTTTCTTTGTGCCTGATTTAATTCCCGGTCATTAGCTATCAGATGAGATGACCATGGTACCAGGAAAAGGCAGGGTTGCATTTTCTTTTAAATGATGCTAGGCTGTAGACAGAGGGTTATGGGGCTAAACAGTGAAATTGTCAAAACTTTATTTGTGCCTAATTTAATTCCCAGTCATTAGCTATCAGATGAGACAACCACAGTAGTCGGAAAATGCAGGGATGCATTTTCTTTTAAATGATGCTGGACTGCAGACAGATGGTCATGGGGCTAACAGGAGATGGAGACGCCATGGGTTATGGCAGCAAGGGAGCAATTTGAAATATGTAGGAGGTCCATCAGAGTGGGGTCCTCCAATGTCTTGAATGCCAGGCATAGATCTCTCCTCAGCAGCCTATAGGAGACTAAATAAAGGGATAGGGCTTTGAGGCAATCAACATAGGACATGTTATTTATGCCCATATTCTTTTGGTGAGGAATTTCTATGGATGTTCCAGCTGTTGGGTATGCCTGGTTAGGTACAAATCAAAGGGAGGATTTGTAGCCTTTTGTAGGATGTCTGCATCACTTGAGGAGTTGGTAATGATACCTAGCTTGCAGTCATCAGTGAACTTGGTCAGCCAGAGTCCCTCTGTGTTGGCCTGGACTTCTGAGAAGTAGATGCCAAACAGGAAAGGGCTCAGGACTGAGCCCTGTGGAACTCCACTCATGACTGATCAACAGTCTGACTTGGAATCTGCAACTTTCCCTCTGTGGGTCCTGTCTGTGAGCCAATTTGCAACCCACCTAGTGATGTAAGGACTGATGCCTAGTTTGGTGAGTTTATCAATGATACCTGAGTGGGGAATGGTATCAAAGGCCTTGGCCAGGTCAAGGTAGGCTGTATGCACTGCCTCACCCTCATCCACAGCCTTGGTGACTGCCTCGAAGAAGTCAACCAGGTTCAGCAGGCAGGATCTCCCCTGAACAAAGCCAAACTGTGTGGGGTCAAGAGTTTGGAGATTGCCTATATCTTTGTTAAGCAGGTCCATGATGATGCGCTCCATAGCTTTGCATACCAGACTCATCAGGCTACTGGGGCAATAGTTTCCAGGGTCTGTAGTTGCTCTCCCTTTATGAATTGGGATGACTGTAGCAGAGCACCATTCATTAGGGACATAGCCTGAGGTAAGGCTGTGATTGAACAGGGCACACAGATGTGGTGCCAGTTTGTTTTGTAGCTCATGTAAGATGCAGCCAGTGATATTATCAGGTCCCATGGATGCTGTATTCTTGGCTTTGGACAATGCAGCTTTTACCTGTGCCACAGAAATGGTGGGTACCAGGCTTTCTTCTGGCATTGTGATAGGGCACTTGGGGGTGGGAGAGTGGGGTAAAGTTGGCACTGAATCTGTTGGCCAGTATGTTGGCTATATCTGTTTGCTCAGTATAGGTGGTGCCATTGTGGAATAACTCAGAGCAAATCTTGGTATTGCCTTTGAGGTTTTTGATATAGCTATAGAAGGCTTTGTGGTTGTTTTTGGTGTCAGCTGCACATGATAGTCAAAGGCTAGATTACACTCTGTGTCCCCCAGGTCCCTGACTACTGGGTTGACACTTATGGGTGTGTTGTCAATATGGTAGTTACCAAGGGTGGCTAACTTCCCAAAGGATACTGTTATGTATTTATTGGCATTTAGTTTTAGCCCATAACTCTGACACAAATTATTTGTCTGCATAAACCTTTCTTGGAGAACATTAATGTTGGTGGGAGATTCTATGACTTCTCCTAATTTGCAGTTGTCAGCAAATTTAGTCAGCCTGAAGCCCTTGACTTTTTTCTTGATTTCAGAGAAGTAGATGCTGGCTATCTACCACATGACAGTTTTTACCTAACCTCTTGAGTTTGTCAACAATACCTCTGTGGGTTATTGTGTCAAATACCTTGGCCAGGTCAAGGCAGGCAGTGTGAACCATTTTGCAATTGTATATTGCTTTGGTGACCTTCACAGATAGTGACACCAGGACCAATCCCTGAGGGAAATCACTGGTAACTGTCCTCTCTGTAGAGGTGTACTCCCCAATTCTAACTTCCTGGGTCCTGTCTGTGAGCCAGATGGCTATCCATTGGGTGACATAAGGGTTTATGCCTAACCTTTTGAGTTTGTCCACAATGTCAGCTAGAGGCCCTTGACATTGGCCTTGACTTCAGAGAAGTAGATGCCAAAAAAGAGTGATCCCAGGACTGATTCCTGAGAGACTGTGCTGGTGAGTGGCCTCTTGGTAGAGGTAGACTACCCAATTCTAACTTCCTGGGTCATGTCTTTGAGCCAGCTGGCTAGCCACTGGGCAACAAGGTTTTTTTTACCTAACCTCTTGAGTTTGTCAACAATACTTAAGTGGGGTATTGTGTCAAATGCCTTGACCATGTCAGGGTAGGCAGTGTGAACTGTTTCACCCTCATCCATTGCTTTGGTGACCTTCCATGGTGGAAGATGTATTCCAGGCTGAGTAGGCATGACCTGCCCTTAACAAAACCAAACTGGGTTCAGTCCAGTGTCTGAAGGTTTCTTATGTCATTATTGATCAGTTCCATGCTAATTCTTTCCATGGCTTTGCATATGAGACTAGTGAGACTTATGGGTATGTAGTTTCCAGGGTTTGTAGGTGGACCACTTTTATGCAGAGGCATGATGGTTGCTCTTCTCCATTTGTGAGGTATAATGCCTGTTAGAAGGCTATGGTAAAATAGTGATTTCAGCAGGCCTGATAAGTAATGTTTTGTCTGATTTTTAGAAGGCAGCCTGGGATATTGTTGTGCCCATCAATGCAGTGTTCTTTGCCTTAGAGAGAGCAGAGAGGACTTGTTCCCTAGTGATGGTAGAGGCAGTTATATTTGATGATATTTCCTGATGAGATGCTGTCGGGGGGTAAAGATAGATCTGAATTTGTCTGCCAGCAGGTTTGCCATATCTTCGGGCTCACTGTAGGTGGCTCCATTAACAATGAGCTCTCTGTATTGCCTTTGAGGTTGTGAACATAGCTAAAGAATGCTTTGTGGTTACCCTTAGTTTTGGAGGCCAAATATATCTCAGATTTCTCTTTGGTAGACTTTATTTGTCCTGAGTTGTTTGTTTAGTTTGATGAGAGAACACTTTTGTCATGATGGTGCTAGACCTCCTATATTTTGCCATGATTTTCTTCCTTCTTTTAAACAGTCTCTTGATGATGTATTTCTGCCAGGGTGGCTTGTTTTTGAGTTAGTTCTGTAGTTATTCTTGGTGGGTACAGTAGCCTCTATGCAGCTTCATTAACAGTTTCATGTAGGCAGCAGTGTTCTCATGGTTAAGGGGGGCTTGAACTTTTGCCAGGTTATCACTTAATAGTAGGTAGTGTTGGCCTTAGAGTTACTGAACATTCCTGGGTTAGCTGTGGTTCCAGATTTTATTTTTACTTCAAAAGGGACCATTTTGTGGTCTGACCTCACCAGAGAGGACATTACACTTTGATGTGTACAGTGAGGACCAGTTGCATCATGTTTGTGCCCTGGTCAGCATAATGCCAATCTGGTCCAGGGAGTTTGTATTTACAAAATCCAGGAATCTTTGTGTCTGCATGTTTGGTGTTCTATTTAATTCCTAGGTGATAGTGCTGTAATTAAAGTCACCCATGAATATGGCACTGGGTTGGATGGTGAGTGTTTTCAGTAAACTTAAATATGCATAATGGTTTTCTTGTCTCATAGAGGGAGCTTATACCTTTCAAGGAAGTGGTATGGGAGTTTGCCTACGGTGATAAAAATGTGGAGAAGCTCAAATGCATGCTCCTGTTTGACCAGACCTGAGGTATATATATTTTTGATGTAAATCAAGGCACCTCCAGCTTTAGTCCCTGCCTGTGTAGTAGTTGGTCTAAAATGTGTGGACGGCATTATAGCCTTGCACTGCTGGGGTGATGTCTGCAGCTTTAAACTATATCTCAGTGACTGTATGGATGTCAGCATTCTCTAGGGTGAGGAGGGCTTGTATGGAGTGGAGTATCTTGTTTGGACTCCTAGCACTGAGCAGTAACACCTTTAGATTTTCTTGGATTTGATTTGCTATGTTGGCAGTATTTTCAGTTTGGCATTACCCAAAAAGGCACTATGGGGGAGAAGAATGTTTTAGCTAATATCAAACAGCCTAGATGGGAAAAGTGCAGAGCATACCTGGCAAAGCAGTGTGGTATATTGACCATCTCCTTCCATGCTGACAAATATTGCACCCCCTTAGAATGACACTAGACTCTACTCCAATTACTAAAGACATCAACATATTCACTGTGGACTCAATATTTCCATTAGGTCTACTTCCTCCCTGTTCATGGAGAACAAAACTCCAAGGTGGTCCATTGTGAGGCTGGAGATATGAGGAGTATGTAAGAATGTACTAATATCATAGAAATGAATCCTCACCCCACTTCTCTTTTATCATTATTTTACCGGTAAGCTGAGGATGCTGATATGGTCACCTCTTTTCCCATCTATGGGGAACCTTTTTGGTGGGGGAAGGGGGCTGTATTATGGTAGTAAGCAATGGACATATGGATATAAGTTGGAGATCATAAAAGCTGTATTAATACTGAACCATGCATGTCTCTTGTTTACCATGTTATCTGAGTCACCAGATATAAATTTAGTATATTCAGTCTTTTTTTCTAAAGCAGATATCATCAACTTTTTTATAATAAGAAATATTCACCCTCAAATGTAAAATAATGTACATTTACCAAAGTACAGAGATTAATTTAACTACCTTTGGAGAAACTGTATATACCACACACAGTGCCTTTGTTTTTCATATATTTATCCTGAGGTTTTATACTCACCCAAATTCTTAAAGTATCTTACCCAGGTTTTCAAAATGCATATCAATGTCTGAGATGATGGGAAGTATGTCATCTGCACAGAAGTTTTAGCCAGGGCAGCACTATTGTGCCTTCAAGTTTTTTAGTACTAGTGGACAGCTGTCATTGGTGACTTAATTTCAAAAGCAAACAACACTGGAGATAAAAAGAATCCCTGTCTCATGCCAGACATTAGAAAATAATTCATTGTGCGATATTCATTTCACACATGCCTCAGACTGAGAGCAAAGTACCTTAAACACAAAAGTGAACTCACTTGGCTACCCAAACTTCCCTAGTACCTCAAACAGGTATGTCCAGACTACTTGTAAGATATTTGCTTGGCATCTTGCTCCAAAACAATTAAAAGTGATTCCATTTCTGTTGTATCTACCAGAATGCCCAGTAGATGTCTAAGATTATTTTTACTTGATGTCACAGTATAAAGCCTACTTGGCCCCATGGAATAAGGTCACTTCAGTCATCCGTGCTGCGCAAATGCAAATATAATTTGTAACCTATAGTCAAGTGATATAGGTTAGCATTGTGCAGTAACTCTCATAAGGTATTCTTAGGACTTATAACACTGCATACTGCCAACAGTTTTGAGGATGATTCCCTTTTTAATTATACTGGAGATTTATAAATTCACCAGTTTATACTCATCTGTGTACCAGTACTGGTAAGAGATCTGACTATGCAGCTTTTCCATTTTTTAACATTTTATCATGTTTTCAAACTCGTCCATATGAAAGGGATCCTTTAAAATCAATCAGCTTGGTGCATACTATGATCTGGAAGCCATATTGGTTCTAAAATGTAAGGCCAACACTAATTTTCAGAGAGGTCTTAGGAACCTGCAACATATCAGAAACTATACAGTTGTTAGCTGGCTAAAAATTGTCTGCAGCTCTAACTTTTGAGACACTTCATCATCCAGCCCAATCACAATCCTGTGCCTTATTTCTTCATCTTAGTGCTGTTAGACCCCACAGTTTTCTACATCCGTCTGTCAAACTCTTCAACACATTAATCTGTTGCATGTACACGTCTGCAAAACTATGCTGTCTCATGTATTGAGCATGTGTGTGTTTGTGTGTATATTCACATTTTTTTGCTCAGAAAATTTTATATATATATATATATATATATATATATATATATATATATATATATATATATATATAAATATAAATATATATATATATAAATATAAATATATGTATGTACACACACACACAGAGGTATATATAATATATATCATATATGTATCGGTCTGTCTGCGTGTGTGTGTGTGTGTGTGTGTGTGTGTGTGTGTGTGTGTGTGTGTGTGTGTGTGTGTGTGTGTGTGTGTGAATGTGTGTTTCTATGAGAGGAGTTTCAATGTATATGTGAGACACTGTGTCTCTCTGCCTCTGCATCTCTTTGTATGTGTACACACACACACACACACACACACACACACACACACATCTCTGTGTGTGTGTGTGTGTGTGTGTGTGTGTGTGTGTGTGTGTGTGTGTGTGTGTGTGTGTGTGTGATTATATGTATACCCTGGAGGGCATTATTGCATTTAGAGAATGGGCTGTCTGTAAAATTGTTGTGTTTACTTATTTTTTTATTATGCCACGGTGGTGCAGTGGTTAGCATTGTTGCCTCACAGCAAGAGTTTCTCCCGTTCGATTCTCGGCTGGAGTGCCTTCTGTGTGGAGTCTGCATGTCCTCCCCGTGGTTGAGTGATGTTAAAGACATGCAGGTAGGTGCTTGCATGAATGGGTGTGCCTTCTTCGAAGGTTGGGCATTGGGTTGGCAACTCAGCACCGTAAAAAATCCACTGCCAATCATTAGTGGTCTGGAGTTCTGCTGTGGTGACCCCTAACCGGGAAAAGCCGAAAGACACTACTTTTATATTATTTTTTTTTATATATTTTTGATGTAAAATAGTTCTTCCGCCTAATGTTTCAAACTTGCTGTAGTATATGTAAATGGTGTTGGAGGAAGCAGTTTACATCCAAAATATAACACATTAAAAAATATCCAGGTGTTTATTTTTGGTCCCTTAATCCTAAGATGTTTGGTTTGTTGCCAGTCACTAGAGATTGAAGTTACTAAATAATGACATACATTTCAGTTTCAGATTTTTATTTCCTTCAGAAAATTTATGCTAACAGAAATCCTTTTATTTAAGCAAGTTTGTAATTTTGTAAGAGCAATCACTAAAATCTTTTCCTATTTTGTGCCTTTGTTCCTCCCTTTATTTTAGGCTTTATCCAGATGTCTTCAGCTGAAAGGTCCGAAGTAAGCAAACCTCTTCACTGCTGCTGCCAGTGGTTGATCTCTCTCACACACACACACACACACACACACACACACACACACACACACACACACACACACACACTTCAGAACACAAATCATTTAAAATATGCTCCTATTTTGAGCCTTTGTCTCCTGTTAATTTTAGGCTTCTCGAGATACCTTGAGCTAAGAGGAGAGGTACACAAACCTATACCTTTCAACTGTAGAGATTTGTTCCTCATATTTTTGGTCTGTTTTTCATGAAATTGTGGTTTTATGGCAAACCATTGAGAGTTGTAGTCAGAAAATAATGACAGTCATTTCAGTTTCAGACAATATTATATAGAAATTTCAGATTTCATGTATTCTATTTCCTCCTTCTGTGCCTTTATTAATACTAGAGGGAGCTAACAATTTACAGACTGCCTTATACTCCAAAGTCTGTTTTCTCCACATTCCCATAGTCTATTTTTGGGGTCTATATTATAATCATGAAAGCTGTCTTTCATGAATACATGTTCATCGATACATATATGTCAAAGAATGAGAAAGAAGTACCAAAAAAGCGGAATGGAGAATGCTGAACACATTCCCGGAAGTAACAGTGCCATACAGGTAAGGCAAACCTAACTGTACAAACCTTACCTAAAACACTTGTTCAAACGTTTTTGCAGGGGGGCAATCCCCTCTGCACCTGCCACATGGGGGGGCTGCACCCCCCACCCCCCACTTATACATACCAACTTCGAGACCGCACTACAGTGGGGAAAAGGATTCATTTCCTCATCCCCACGATCACCCTGCTGGCCAAGAAAATCCATTCGGCATTTTCCATTTCGCTCTTTTGGTACTTTGCTGTTCTCGTTCTTCAACATATATGTGGTCAATGAACATGTATTTGCGAAAAACAGCTTTCACAATTCTGATATAGACCCTATTTTTGAGCTCTGCATTCATGTATTCCTTGAACACATCTAACTGCCTTTTGATGCTTACATACTTCCCATTTTGTCCCCTGAGACTGAAATATGCCCCAACTAGTGCTGAATTCCTGAGAGATTAATATATGTCATGAAGAACTGCCTCAGCCATTATAGTTCTTAACCTGAACAGGCCTACTTTGCATTACTCATAATGGTGACTGGAGAGTTGAATGTGATTGTTATGTCTATGCACCATGGAAACATAATTCTAGTGATCCTGACTATGTTATTATGTATGATGTCTATAAAGTGCCTTACACTACCCAATGTTGGCATCCATATGTAACCATCCCGTATCCCAGCAAAACTCTGCATTGAACTTTGCTAAATGAGATGATATATGTCAGCTATTTGAGATAGTTATCTGTTAAATAGATACAATTACACTCCCTAACCAGTGTCATATTCTTTATCACAAAATCCAAAATTTAATTACAGCTGCCCATCAGACTACTTTCTGAGAAACTTATGAAAATGTATAGTGAGAAACCATTAAGAACTGCTCTGCTGATGTAGAGGGATAAAGCTCCGATCACAGCCCAGTCAGTCCTGGTTCAGTTAGCAGCCTCAGACAACTAACAGAGTGTCAGGGAGGAATGGACTGACCCATCCCTGGGAGGAAGGGTGGCTATGTGGGTGATTCCAGCTATGAACCCTGGGAGAGGCTGTGGATATTGTATTGGTGTAGCTCAGAAGGGGTGTGGTGATGGGCATTGCTGAGCTGCAATGGAGGTGGGGAGATACTTTGCATGCCCCATTGCATGCCTTCCTCTAGAGTGTTGCCATGCAACTACATGGTTGGGGGGAACAGTGGGTACAGTATTAAAGAAAACCCTTACCCAAAGTAATGTAGATAGCTCAGACCTTAAGTTCCATAACCAGCCCTAGCAGCCAGTGGGGATACAGGATTGCTGGTAGACCTGGCATAGATGTGGGGCATTGGGTAGCAGTGATCTGATGATAACGTAGGGGACCAAAAAGAATAAATAAAATAAACCATTAAGGGTTTCAAGGACCCAAGAGATCACCCCAAGTGATCCCAGTAACAGAGCAGTGAGTAACAGGATTAGGAGAAAAATGAACCAACAGTAGATACCTTCAGTACTCTCCCCAGCATAACTAAGAACCATGAAGTCTAATTATGTTTACTACTGATTTTAGCACAGGCCTCCGGAATGTAGGTTCAAGCACTTTGTGAGTAACCCCTATATCTTATGTATTCTACAGACTATCTTGCTTTGGATCTTCTGATCATATTGTGAAAACCTCACAAAACTTTGGAAATGTTAACCTATACTGAACCTAGGTGACAGAGCATCATACCCAAATACCCTTGCCTTTGAATCATCCCCTTGCCAGATGCAGGTTCAGGTACAGAAATTCATGAGGTGGTAAACTGCATCATGAATGCCACTGTGTGAAACAGGAAAATAATGGGTGTGGCAACTGTATGCCTTTCCTTATGCTACGCACCATGCATAAGACAGCAGTAGTGAATTCACTAAATTCATTGCTGGAATACATGCAATTCTGTCAAGGACTATTATGATCCCATCCAAGTGTCTCTTGCTTTATTCAGTTTCTGTAGTAATGCATATAATTTGTCTCCAGGTAGGCCCTTATGAGCTGACCCACTTTGTCTTATCTTCTAATGGGGAAACTATCCTATGCTTCACCTCACTTTGCTAAAGCAACACTATGCCTGACAGAAACATTCATGCTCCTATACATACATACATACATATATATATATATATTTTTTTTTTTCAGCATACTGTACTAAGGATAGAGGGAATAGGGTTGTCTATCAGCCTTTGCAGTTCTTAAGTCCATGCTGTGCTCCTAGTGATCATTGAAAACAGGCGCTTGATTCTAACATGCAACACATCCTACTATCCTACTGTGTGCAGACAGTTAAACACTTGAAGCATGCAGAAGCAAACATGATTTAACAAATAAACAGCTTAGTGGTTTCCTAACAAGGCCAGGAAAACAGAAAGTTAAACATTCTGCAGGCCAGCCCTGTCCCCTGGTAATTTCCTGGCAGATGGAAACGTTTATGTTTCTGTTTGTTACGCAGGTAGATGAACTTGCTCTCAGGCCCTTTTTAGCTTGAGGAGTAAGATATAAAGCAGTGCACAATATAAGATAAGAATGGGGTCAGTCATTTCAAGGCCCATTAAGGCTCCTAAAGATGTAACATAACAATCGAAAACTTCAGTTACTCCTCAGTGGCTCTTCTTAGAAAGAAACCATTCTACCAGTCTTGCTACTGACCGCACAGTTCTGACAGTTCTAGTTCTATCAGTATACATCTCCCAGCAAAAAATGTTTCACAAATGTATTCGATCATCCCTTACTTTATTGGCATTGAACACACTCTGCTGTTAGTTTTAAGAAAGAGGCTATCATTATACTAATTAAAAACATTAAGAATAAAATATCTCTTTTTCATGGCATGGCAGAGTTAGCTGATTCTGGATGATTTCATGCCTAGAAGCCTCTATTAGTGACCTAATTCTAGTTATTATAACAATGGTAATCATAAACACTCTTTTTGTTCATTGACAAACAACATTTAACTCTGCAGACTTTGCACTATTCTGTCTAAATTACACAAGCAAGGTTTTGGGTAAAGGGTCACTAAGCTGCTTTCATGGCTGTCTGTGTAATAGAAAGAGCACATTCAGTTTTTGTTGCAGGGGTATCTATTTATTTATTAATTTACCCAAGTACTTACTTGTTTCCTTATTTATTCCTGGTAAGTGAATTTGTCCTAGAACCCTTTTCAGCCATAACCCCTAAAAGAGTAACCAATAAACAAAATGCAATATGCAAGAGAAGGATTGTCCTACAGAATATAGATGTACAGCTTGGGTTTAGACAAATATATAGCTTATGTTTGTAGAAAGAGGTATACTAAATATAGAAAAGTACAATTCTGGTTTAGACGACAGTGGATTTAACACTAGATAAGGACTTTACAATGTTACCGAAATGTGAACAATAACTTGAGACATTAAATATACTAAAATACAATGAGGAGTATGAGGGGTTTTGGCATCATGTTGGGAAACAGCTGCATATGGTGGAATCACTATAATTTTGCCATAGATCAGATATAAAAGTAAAAACAGGAGATGAGGGATTTGATAGATGGGAGTATAAAGTTACAGACAGCTAGGGCAAGTTAGGCATAATAGTGGGCAATGTAAAATATGGACACCACCAGTCTGAGACCTAAATTAGTAGAATACATTTGGTGATAGTTGCTTAAGTGCAAGCAGATAGCAGAAGTTTTCAAAAAAGTTTGTACATTCTTGATCAAAGTATAAAGGAGACTCTTTTAGTGATAAGGAGGTATAAGTTGTAGATAAAACCTTAAAGTTATACAAAAAAGGCCAATCCAGTGTAAAAAATGGCAGATGAATGTAATAATATACATTTTTTATGTGTAACTATTGAAAGGCCATTCAGGTCCTTTAACTATGGAAAGTCTTATTTTTCATGTACAAGCAGTCTAGTAATAGTATACACCTGTCTGAGTTAAAAAAAAAAAAAAAAACTTTCTGGTAAAGGTAACAGGATGATTGAAGTAAACAGAGGAGTCAAGTTATTTTCAGGATTTCACTTCAGTCATAGGGTTTTCCTAGCAATATGTTTGGAGCAGTTGGAGAGTAGTTAGGCATTTTTAAGGTATACCAAGAAAGCATAATTGGATATAAATGTCTTAACCTCTGGATTGCTATAAAAGGGAATGCGCAGTGGAAAATGTGACTCACCCGTTATGATGGAGAGCTCATCAACAAAGAGGGAAATGTTTATTCATAGGTTCATAGGTAGGTACTAGGCTACTGGCCCTAGGGCCTATATAAGCCTAGCCAAAAAGGTACCCTGGCTTATTATTTTCCTGTGCCCCTGTCGAGCAGAGCCACAGAGCTGATCCCTGGGGTGAATTTCCTATTTCCCATCCAATCATCAAGATTTTTCTTGAAGAGTGCTAATTTATTTATTATTTATTATTTATTGTTTGTTAACCGGGTTAGTCCAGCTGGGCTTGTGGCCCATTTTCAGTGGAGACCTGAGGAGAAAAGCTCCGAATACAAATACAGACATTTGCAACATTACAAAATATAAGTACAGAGTTTTGTAAAACTAGGAAAAGGCAAAAATACAGAAAGTTGCCACATTAGTAACAGATAATGTGAGTATATTATATCAAAATTATTATGTACAGGAAATAACAGTTTTACATTAATAGATACACTGCTTAGCAATTAAGAGAGTATCAGTTTGAGAATATATGTAAGGCAGGCTAGAGGGGGGCATGCAAAAGAAATAGGAAAGATGTATAATAATAAGAATATATAATATAAAGAATAATTTAGAAAGATGTAAAGAGAAAGACCTATGACATATTGTTAAATTTTGCAAAGAAAACTGATTTAGGAGTGTAGTTAGTGGTGTGGGTGTTTTAGGTGGGAGCATGTGAAGGACATTCTCATTTGGAGGTGAGATGGAAGTGAAGCATGGATTTGTAGTTGTTATGGTTTGGTATGTTACGTAGTGGTGTGGGGAGAGCATTCCACAGTTTGGCTATAGTGCGGGATAGCAATAGTTGGCCAGGTGGGTGTAGGGGTTTGTGTACATGTAGGAGATTTTGGCCTTTGGATCTCAGGGTGCGTCCAGGTGTGTAGGGTGTGGGAAGTCTCTGGGACAGGAATCTATCCCTCCAGCATGTTCTACTTATTGTGGTGACAAAGTTTAGGTCCCTAGAGAGTGTATCTCAGAAGGATTGGGATTTCTTTAAGTGGAGCATGTCCAACAGTTCTGTGTTTGACATATCTTTGCATGTTAGGCAGAGTTCACCTCTGAGTAAGTGATATGCGACGGAGACAAGTTGGAGTTTTTTGAGACGGTCTGCATAGGGCATCTGTTTAAAGCCAGTAATCCTCTTTGTGAGGTATTTCTGCGGCCTTTCCATTTACTGTAGATGTCTTGTGAGGTACATACCAAAAGGGGCATTGTACTCTATAATGGGTCTAATGAGTGATGAGTAGAGGGGAACAATGACCTCTTTTTGCCTGGATGAGAAACCTTTTGTGATGTGTGCCACGTAGAAGGATTTCCTGACTACTGTGGCGATGTGATTATCAAAGGAGATACTACTGCCCACCTGTGTCCCAAGGTCTCTTAGCACACTTTCGGTGTTAAGCAGACTACTACCTATGTGGTAGCTCATGAGTACAGAGTTTATACCAAATGGGATAACAATGCACTTTTTGGCATTGAGCTTGAGGCCATGGCTTTGACACCAGACATCTGTCTCAGTGAGGCCCTTTTGTAGGATGTCCACATCGTTAGGAGTTCAATTATGGCTCCTAGTTTCAGTCATCTGCGAACTTCATTAGCCAAAGACCTTCCATGTTAGCCTGTACTTCAGAAAAGTAGATACCAAACAGAAGAGGACCCAGGACTGAACCCTGTGGTACTCCACTTGTCACTGGTCTAAAGTCAGATTTGGAGTCTGCTACTTTCACAGTGTGGGTTCTTTCAGTGAGCCAGTTGGCAACCCATCTTATGACATAGGGATTTATACCTAGTTTAGTGAGTTTATCTATAATTCCAGAGTGGGGGATGGTGTCAAAAGCCTTGGCGAGATCTAGATAGGCTGTGTGAGCCACCTTACCCTCGTCTATAGCTTTGGTGACTGCTTCAAAGAAGTCAGTGAGGTTTAGGAGACATAATCTGCCTTTTACAAACTCGAACCGGGTGGGGTCCAGAGTTTGGAGATTACCAATGTCTTTGTTTATAAGTTCCATGATGATACGTTCCATGGCCTTGCAGACCAGGCTCATTAGGCTAATGGTGCAGTATTTCCCATGGTCCGTGGTGTTTCCCCCTTTGTGGAGTGGGATAACTGTCATTGTGCACCATTCAGTGGGCACAAAGCCTGAGGTGAGGCTATGATTAAACATGGTGCTTAGGTGTGGTGCCAGTTTATTTATTTTATTTTTATTTATTTATTTTACATTTGTTTACCGGTTTAGTCTGACTGGATACATGTCCCTTTTCAGCAGAGACCCGGGGAGAAAAGCTCCACAATTAAATAAAACAAACAATACATAGTCTAAGATCAGAAACATTCAAAATACAGATAGATTGAATACAAGTATATTCTATTAAATTCCACAATTACAATGTTGAGTAGATACCCAAATATTTAGATAGGTTGAGAAGTAAAGAGGTTTGCGCTTTTAAGCACAAGGTAGAAAGCTATATCTACATAGACAAGTCGAATCTATGGTAATAGGAGAGGGCAGTCAAAGAGAAGAGGACGCGAATAGAGAATAAGTTTAAGTGAAACCAGTGAGATTTGGGTGAGGAAGTCCTATAGATAATAAAGAGTGGGTTGTAGGGAGCTATAGGGTTAGTCAGGATTGTCACAAGGGCATAGCCAGTGTGACTTAAGAAATGACTTGAGACTAGTTTTAAAATGGCTGAGTGAGGTTGTTAGTCTAAGGTTATTGGGAAGGGAATTCCATAGCCTTCCAATAGAATTGGCATAGAGAGCATCACCTCCCAAGTTATTTGATTTCATGGTTTGTACCAGGACACTGTTAGAAGATCGGAGGCAGTTAAGGTTGGAGTAAGGGGTCAGGAGTTTGTTCAGAGAGGGTTTTTTTTCTGGTTCCTTAATTATTTTAAATGCTTCCGTAAGTTGGTTAAATTTTAGTAGATTAGGTAATTCTAACCATTCAAGCTTCTTTAGGTTGAGACAGTGATGAGTACGGTAAGGAGACCCAGTCACAAATTTAGCGATATGGTTATAAGCAACTGAGAGTTTGTTGAGCTCATTTTTATTGAGGAAGGATAGGACCGGGGAAGCATACAGTAGAGTGGAAAGAAGGTGAGTTCACGCTATAGTTAATTTGGTATAAGGAGTTAGAAAGTTCTTAATTCTGTACATAGAACCTAGTTTCTTATTAACTGTCTTAATAGTTTGAGTAATGTGAACATCAAATTTAAGCTTGTGATCAATAGTAACACCTAGTAGTTTAGTGTTGGTGACCGGTTCAATGATGGTGCCATTAATTGATTGAACATGAAAGATCTTATTATTAGAATGAGGCGGGTATTGGCCTGAGGGGATTCTCATGTGGGGAAGATTAGAAGTAGCTTACTTTTTATGGGATTCAGTATGAGTTTCCTTTCCGAAAACCATTTTTCCACTGCCGCGAAGCAGTGTTGGGTGGTTATTTGGAGATTATGGAGGGAGACATCAGAACAAATCAGGGTGGAGTCATCTGCATATTGGATGCAGGTGGCTTTGGGGATGACTGAGTGGAGGTCATTTATGAATACAGAGAAGAGAAGGGGACCAAGTATAGAGCCTTGGGGAACTCCTATGGTATTTGGTAGCAAGAGGGATAGTTTGCTTTGCCACTGGACAGCTTGTTGTCTACCAGAAAGGTAAGCATCAAACCACCGTAGGGCTAGGTTATCAAGGTGAAGGGATTTAAGGGTGTGGAGCAATAGTTGGTGATTGACCATGTCAAAGGCTTTTGACAAGTCAAGAAAGAGAGCAGAAGTTATAAATTTGTTGTTCCGATTGTTATTTACTGAATCCACAAAGGAAAGGAGGGCAGTGGTAGTGCTATGATGGGGGCGAAACCCATGTTGGGTTTTAGAGAGAAGATTGTTAAGGGTGAGGTAGTGTAGGAGTTGCTTGTGAGCACACATTTCCATAATTTTTGCTATGGGTGACAAAATTGCTATAGGTCTATAGTTCGAAGTTTCCGTAGAGCGGCCTCCTTTGTGAAGTGGGATGACATATGATATTTTCCAGATTGAGGGGATGGTGGCCTCTGTAATGGTTCTATTAATCAGGATTGAGATGGGATATGCTATAACATCGGCTGCTAATTGTAGGTATTCGGCTGGGAGACGATCAGCCGATAGGGTGGATGGTTTGAGTTTCTTTAATAGAGTTCTAATATAGGAGGTGGATATAGGTTGAAGACTAAAGGCAGGTAGATTTTTGCCAATAGGACTGGCTAAGGAGGTGGAAGTAGTAGGTAACTGACTGGCTAGTGCCTGAATGGTCTCATTGAAGAAAGAGTTAAATGAGTTAGCTATTACTTCAGGATCTTTACCTATAAGTTTTTCAGGGGTAGGGGTAGTTGATTTCCCAGAATAACGAAGGTTATTAAAACATGCCCAAAACTTCTTTGGGTTATTTTGGTGTTTGTCTTGGAGATGACAGAAGTAATTCTTTTTATCCCGGGTAGTATCTGTTTTTGTAGAATTTCTGAGCTGCTGAAATTTGATACGATCTAGGGGTTCTTTGGTGGTACGCCATTTTAACCAGGCCTGGTCTCTGAGCTTAATTTTAGATCTGGTGTCTTTAGTTAGCCAAGGTGCAGTTTGGACTTTGGCTCTGATGGATCGGTTGGGTGCATGAGAGTCCAGTATATTTAGGAATGTATCATTAAAGTATGTAACACTCTCATCAATGGGGAGTGTTTTTAGCATGGACCAGTTACAGGATTTAAGTTCTGCTAGGAATTGTTCAAGAACAAATTTCTTCTTGTTTCTAACTACTTTATATATGGGAAGGTTTGTTCGCATCAATTTATGCTTTATGATGAAGGTGGTAAGGTGGTCACTAAGATCATTGGGGAGGGTACCCATGGTATAATTAGGTGTGTCTTTATTTGTAAGAATCCAGTCGATAATACTTTCTTTTTGTTGAGAGTTACCTATTCTTGTGGGAGATATTATATTTTGGGAGAAACCATATAGGTTGATGGGCAGGGGATTCATCTGGTCAGAGTATTGGGACCAGTCAAGGTTAAAGTCTCCTAGGACAATTGTTTCCTGGGGGTAGTTTGAGGTAAGCCAGCTTAGTGTGAGCTCCACGGTTTCTAAATTTTTCCCTGGTGGGATATAGACTACAATTAGATTGATACACTTTTGGTTATTTAGGCATATGTTTAGGGCAATTAGTTCGATATTAGAGACCTTGGGGGGTTGTGTTGGGTTCATAATGATATTCAGTGTATTCTGTAGTTCTTTCTGTAGTTCATGTAGAAAGCAGCCTGGGATATTGTCAGGTCCCATGGATGCTGTGTTCCTGGCTTTGGAGAGTGTGGTTTTTACCTGTGCAGCCGTGATTACAGGAACTTTGCATTCTTTCGGTATAGAAATTGGCCCTTTAGGGGGTGAGAGGGGGGTAAAGTTAGCACTGAACCTATCTGCCAGGATGTTGGTATCAGTTGGTTCTGTGCATTTAGTGCCATTGTGCTCTAACTCAGAGCAGATCTGTGTGTTGCCATTGAGATTCTTGACATAGCTATAGAATGCTTTGTGGTTGTCTTTAGAATCAGTGGCAATTTTGTTTTCATAACTACCTTTGGAGGATTTTATGAGGGATCTCAGATTCTTACTGAGGCTGACCAGGGAGTTCTTCCAGTCATGGGATTTTACTCTTTTTTGCAACAGTTTATTTCTTCTGTTGTAGAGTTTGTTTATGGCAGGGGACCACCAGATTGACTTCTTTTTTTATGGAGGATAGCATCTTGGCTCTGTTAGGGATAACATGATCCATGCACTCGTGTAAGTGCTTATAAAGTGCATTTGTGTAGGATTCAGCAGTCATACCTCTATTGTCTGTCTGCATGGGTGTCATGAAGTTTGCCACTTCTGTCTTAAGAAGCCTGAAGTTGGTTTTGGAGAAATTTTTTTTATGGTGGTTTCCTTAATGTGGGTGGGATGTGCATGTCTAGGTTGATTAGCTTGTGGTCGGATCTGACCAATGAGGAATTGACCTCTGGTGTGGAACAACGGTTGCCCATGTTGGTAATGACCAGGTCTAGGATATTGCTGCCCCTGGTGGGGGTGTGGATAAGTTGATTCAAGGCGTTGGAATTTATGAATTCCAGAAAACGTTGAGCAAAAGAGTTGGTACATGAGTAGATTTCCCAGTTAATGATGGGGTAGTTGAAATCGCCCATTATTAGGGTGTTGGGTTTTACCCTAATATTTTCCAGTGTTATCAAGAAATGAGGAGTGGGAATCCTGGGGCATGGTGGGGGATCTGTAGTTGCACTTGGATAATCTCGGATGCATTATGCTGAGCAACTAGCCTGGAGGTGTGGATATCCTTACTGAATATGGACATGCCTCCACCTTTAGTATTTCGGTCCAGGTTAGGTGGCCAAAAGGTGTGGTATGAATTATAACCTGGTAATGCAGGGGTGCTCTCTGGAGCTTTCAACTAGGTCTCTGTCACTGCAGAGATGTTGATGTTCTCTCTTAAGGAGTGCCTTGAGTGAATGCATTTTGAGGTTTAGACTTCTAGCATTGAGTAGCATTATCCTCGGATTTTGCTTGCTTGTACCTATTATGGTGGTGAATTTGTAATTTGAACCTTGCCTAAAGAAGGCACTATAGCAAGAGCCTTAGCCAGTATCTGGAATCCCAAGGGCGACAGATGCAGACCATCTCTGGCAAAGCATCGTGGTCTGTTGATCATGTCGTCCCAGGCAGACAGATACTGGATCCCCTTAGAATGACACCAGAAGCTTAGCCAATTGTTGAAGTCAATCATTTTGTCCTTGTACTGTGGTATCATTCTGGGTGATGGCAGGATGCTACTCAGGGCTAGGGTCATACCTGCCTGGGCTACAAGATCGGAGATATCCTCCATGTCTCTTTTCATGTAGTCCAGGAAGGTACGTCTCAGGTCATTCACACCAACATGGAAAATGACAGAGTCATATTTGTACTTGTTGTGGAGTGACCTGAGTGCATTCATTATGTGGCGGATCCTGGCACCTGACAGGCAGCTGACAGTAACTTTCTCCTTGTTTAGCCTGGTGAGTGGAACATCAGTGTGCCTGACTATAGAGTCACCTATGACTAGAGTGTTGGGTACATTGTTATGTCTTATGGGCTGTGGTTAGGTGGCACACTGAGTTTGTGGTCTATATGTCATTTGGGTTGTGTTGGGTGAGGAGGTTGCATGCGTTTCTGCTTTGGAGGTCTCTGTTGCTTGAGCGGATTTTTATTGAGAGCCTCCACAAATATAGGTGTGTGTTTTGTGTTGCTATGTGTATGTTTTGGTGGTGTAGGTTTTGAGGGACTATGTGATGAGTGTGGTGTGATGCAAGTGTTTACCTTCTCCTCTTGAGTGTTGCTGCCTCTCTATAATCAAGTTGCTGTTTATTGTAGTTGTTATACTATTTAACTCATGAATGACTACCAGCAGTCAATTAATTAAGCATCACATTCAAGACTGCCTGCAGGGAGGATTACAACTGCCTGGAGCTGAGAATCAGATTGAAAATTAAATGTAAAAAGTATTTTTGGCAGAGAAAGAAGAGGAGCTATTTGCACTTCTTTTTCAGCTGAAATTATTTTCTCACAGTTAATGTGCTTAAGGCAGCTAAAACACATAATACTGTAGGCATGCTTGAGATCATACATTGATTAGCTCCATCAGTTGTTAACAACCTACACATGCTTCTCTTTTTATAAACAATATAAACTTTCTTCCAGTGACCATTTTTTGCTTTCCCTTTCCATGGCATATTGGGTTATTGCCAGTAGGAATAAGACTGGAGGAGTCATTAGGTATTATTATAGTTTCTTATCAGATTTCATTAGATAGTATAGAGATATGGTATTTTTTAGGTATTAATCCCTGCAGATGACCATCAGCTGCTCCTAAGGTCTCTTCTTATTTAATGTGTCTACCTAATCCAGGTAGCCTCCCCAGCACTAGCTCTGACCCATACTGGGGATCAGTGAGGTGATCAAGATGTCCTGGTGCAACATCATACAGCTGACAAGACACATATTTTTGCTCCTTAATGTGTCACCCCCATTGGTGCTCCTGTCCAATTTGAAGATGTGTTATGGGTTAGTTTGTTTATTATCTACACCTCTATGTGCAATTCAGTTACAGTCCTACCCACCTTGAGGACAGCATCATTACATGTTGATGACCATCACAGGCCATCTTCACCCCACCCACCACGATGGGTGCAGCCATTCTCCCTGTTCGTATCATCAAGCATAAGAGCTGCTATTTGAACTCGGCTCACCTGACCATAGTTAGGACTTTATCCCACTAAGACACTAGTACAAGATGAGTATGGCTATATGGTACAATAATGACCATTTGTGTTTTTACAAAACAAAAAAAAAAATAGAATAATTACTAGGAAGAGATAGCCTGGTCATATGTTTAAGAAATTTTCAGAAATATTACTTTAGAAATCATGAATGGAAACCACAGGAATGTAAGAATGGAAATGGAGAACAAATGTGCATAGGATTTTGATAACCTGTTTATGGTTTATATTGATGAAAAGTGTGCTGCGTTATTAAATGATATGCAATGCTAAACAAAATAAATGGGAAACAGGTTTGTTTTAAAAATACTAGTGATTGGTACTCATCTGTGTGATCATTATTGTATGCCCATCTGGATTTTCCCCAGAAGGAGTAATTGCTGATATACTGGGGATTTTCCCTTTCTATTTGACTGTGCCTATTTGGAGATTGCATATAGAAAGGAGTGTGAGGGGGAGAGATAGAGTGCTCCTCTCCCCATGCAAAAGTGCTTTGTTTACTCCTAAATGCTGTTTGCATTTAGGAACTTTTGCTCATTTGTGATCGTAGTTGTGAGAGGTGATCATAAATTAGTCAAAACCTTGTCAGGTAGCCAAATAAAACTTTAGTTGTAGCAAAACCCAGAAAGGGTAATAGAATAAGTAAAGGGATAATGCCCAAATGTTTATTGATTGCCCTGTCTGAAGTTTAGCTTTAATTATCATAATTCACAAAAGTGGTAAGTCATTTTATGTAATGTCTCCTCAATTCTTGCAATGGCAAGGGGGGGGGGGGGGTTGATAAACTTTCCAGAAGATGAGATGCTGGATTGCAACCCTCCCAAATGAAAAGTAGAAAAAATGTATTTTATATTCCTAATTTGTTTTCTTTTTTAAATAATCAGCTATTTCATTTTTGGACTTGGTACTTCAAGTATACAGTGATTTCTATAAAGAAAACAAATCATTGTCATATTTGGCTGTGCTATTGTTAAACCAGCTTCACATGTGGGCCCTTTGGTCTACCAGATAAATTAGCAAGCAGCAGGTTTTCCCACTGACTCTGGTAGCATCAAGTGACTGATACTTGCAGCAATCTGAATCAATGCTGAAATAATGATCTTGAACTTATAAATGGGCTCAGACTGCATGAGAATGAGACATACCTCAAGTATCCTTAGTTTGTAGGGCTATAGATAATTTAGGCCCCAAATTGTACTCTGTATGTTTTAAAATTGTACATTTCCTTGAAACATTCTAAGCTATTAATTCATTTCTTTGATCACAGTTAGACATCTGAGGTATACACTCAATGAAGTGCCCGTAATTGGTGAAGATGAATATAGGAGAAAGTCTGCAATGGTTTGCATAGGATATCTGTCAAATCCATGGGCCATTATTTGTTTATTTATTAAATTATTCATTAGATCACAATCAGACACCTGAAGTGGCTGCAATTATCAGACAAGTATGCAGCATGTGTGTGTGTATGTCTGTATGTGTATTTGCATGGGGGTTGCAATGTGTTGCACTGTGGGTGTCTGACAACAACAAACTGAATTGCATTACTGTAGCAATTATTTATTTATATATGCATTTATTCATATATTCCATTGATCACAATCAGGCATCAGGGGTGTACACAGTCAATGAAGTGGCTGTGTGTGTGTGTGTGTGTGTGTGCGTGCGCGTGTGTGTGTGTGTGTGTGTGTGTGTGTGTGTGTGTGTGTGTGTGTGTGTGTGTGTGTGTGTGTTTGTGTGTGTGCGCATGAGCACATGTGTGAGTGATATTTTAATAGGCTACATTGTATCTGTTTTATAGCAATAAGCCAAAAATGCATTTACCCTTGCCATTATTTATTTAGCTGATCACAATCAGACATCTGAGGTATACACAGTCAAGCAACAGGAAGCAGTTGTGGATACAAGGATACTCTGTTGATAAAATTAAGTGACCTCTGCTGTTGTTTTATCATGCTTAAAAGTCATTCATTTAGATAGGTAGGGCTAGGGTGTGTTGAGTGAAACAACCCAATGCAAAATTGCATTGCTGTGACCATTATTATTTATTTTTTGATAACAGTCAAGCATCTGAGATATACAAGGTACAAGCAATGTCTGCAATTGTTGAGTAATGAGTACTGAAAGTGACTGAGCTCAGCTGTTGTTTGATCACATTTAAACCTGTTGGACAGGACTAGTGTATGTTTAAGTGAAAAATGTAGGAATACATTACTTGGACCATTATTTTTTTTCTGCTCAAAGACATTTCAGGTGTATTCTATAAATAAAATGGCTATATCTTCCTCAAAAATTTTAAATATACTCTGTTTCCCAAAGTAGCTCTAATGTGTTTTACCGAGGTAGGCTGTTGCAGGAAGACTAAGTAGTATGCACAGTAGTGTATGGCCAGTTTTTACTTAAAATTGCAAATACATTTAAATGTGATCTTGCCACAATACAACCCTGGCCCAGCAGCTCCAGACATTGTTACTTTTTGCAGCCACCCCCTTGAGTTGAAGTCATCAACTACCACTAGTGGTTACAGAGGCTAAATACTCATACTAATGCTTACCTTTAAGCATCTCATCATTTAAATCCAGAAGTAAATTTACAAGAAAATAGTATCCTGTAATTTTTCAGCAAAGATTGGTTAAATTATCTGTTCCAAATATTTATATTCTTGAAGAAGCCAAGCCTACCAGTGATGAAATAGGTCAATCTGAGGATTTAAACAGTGCCAACAAACATAATTCTCTTTATAACCTATTAAACTCAATCCATAAGGTGATAGATGAATGGGAACATGTTTTTAAATTGTATTAATGTGTTCTACAAAGATCTATATTTATATATTTTTTTACATTTCTACTCTCCTTTCTGTAGCACTGTGTATTCATAATGCACATATCCAGTGATCTCTTTGGGGGCAATCATTTAAAGGATGTTGATGATTTAGCATTCTGTACTTTTGACCTGGCTATTTTCTTAAACATAATCAGAGGCATTTTAATTACCTTCATTTCATGGCCATACAAAAGGAACATAATTCTTGATGGGTAATTACTTCTCAAGAATGTTGATAGGTAGTTAATACTCAAGAAGTTTGATAAATAAATGTATATTTATTCTTTAATTCTGACTACGGAAACTTTCTTGTCCATATCATAAGAAAACCATACAATAGAATTGATGCACTTGTAAATGAAGTCAACGTAATGAAATCAATGAAACGGAAATCAAAAGGCTGGGTAGCTTTGCCCAAATGCATAAAGAAAAATATTACAATGTTAATTTGTGTTGTATAGTTTATACTCTGTTATATCATACAAAGCAAAGCTCTTCCTTAACATATCAGAAACAAACAAGAGAACAGGGTTCTGTGCTGGGACCTGTCCTGTTTTAGCATCTACTTTTCTGAAGTAAAAGCCAATATCAAAGGACTCTGGCAGACTAATTTTGCAGATGACTGCAAGCTAAGAGCAGTCATTGAATTCCCAAATGACTTAGCCATCCTGCTGGAAGGTTTGTCTCAAGTAAATAACTGGTGCCAAAATTATGGACTGAAACTAAATGCCAGAAATGCATTATTGTATCCTTTGGGAATCATCTACCCCAGAGAAATGCAACATTGACAATAGACCCCTAAGAGATGACTCAGTTGTTCAAGATTTGGGAACTTATGTGGACAGTGACCTAACTTTTGACCACCATGTGTCTGTTGTTTTAAGAAAGTACTTCTATACTGCACAGCGTATAAACAAAGGGACTGTGTCTAGATCTAGGGATGTCATTGTTCCCCTTTACTCAGCCCTCATTATGCTAATTGTTGAATATAATGCCCCCTTTGGCATGTATCTGTCCAGACACATGTAACAAGTAGAATGCCCACTGCGATACCTTATAAAAGGATACAAGATCTAAACAATGACTGAAAGCTCTGCCACTAGACTTGGTATCTTACAAATTGCTAAGAGGTGACCTGCGTCTGGCATACAAGGCATCCTACAACCCATTACTGATGTATTTACTGCACATCAGCAAGTCAAATGGCATCAGAAATACCCAGTCTAGGGATCTAATCCTCTTCTGCAACATCAACAGAATGGTTTGGAAAGACAGGTAGATCTTGCAGAGGATATTGCTGTTGTGCAACAGATTTCTCATGCACATAAAACAAAAGTTCTTCCCTGTCCTTTTTCAAGTACAACTTAGACCTATGGATGGGAAACAGAAATGTACCCCCATGACTGCCCCCTGTACGACTAAAGGGCAGATGCAGCTCCTAAATGCTTTATCTCATGCATGGGTTCCCTCAAATTATCTATTGTATGATCTCAGTTATTATCATTAGGGATAATATATAATTATTGACCACGGGATGGGTATGGCCAATCTATAACCACATGAGATTGATTATTTTGAGCACAAAAAGGGAAACTGGCAAAACTTAAAATGGCTTGCAAGGGCAGTTAGCTTAATACTTACCTATGAACCTATAAGAGAACATAGGAAATGTATCGGTGCTTACACCCCCACCTATCTGGCATGAATAAGCAAAAATGCTCTTATAAGACCAGTAAATTTTCCGCAGAATTCAGGATTAACACCATCTTCATAGAAACTTAAAAAAAATATTCTAACATTGTTAACCTATTTATCCATAGGTGGTATTAGCAGGTGGCTTAATTGAAACAGAAAATGAGACAGTGAAAACATTCATATTTACTTTACCACATATGAGAAATATTTAGCCTTGTGAAGTGCTATCAGAGTTAACAGCAAATAAATATCATACATAATACACATTGGGGGGAAATTCAGTGAAGCCTATATGGATTGATTTTCCATGTAGGCATAGTGGCATGGAGATTACATGGAAGTAAGCAGCTGTGCAATCCAGTAAACAGAGCTGAGGGGTGCGCACAATCATGTGAACACGGAAGGTGTCCATGGCATGCAAATCACCTCATAAACAGGTGAATTGTATACAAATGAGGGTGCCAGGTGACTCCTACAGACCCTGTGTTGATGTCCAAAGTGTACATGGAAAACTTCATTTACAAAAAATAAAAAGTGATCGCGGGATGTAAAAGCCCATGTAGAAGATCAGAAATACTGCAGCAGACACAGATATATGCAAAACTATGCCTCATGTGTCCAAAAGGTAATGGAAAATAATGTTTTTTATTACCCATATTACGTTGGAGCAGTGAGCAGCAGTGCACAAACATGCTGTTATGCAAAAAAAAAAATGTAAAAGTGTGAAAATTAAAAATAATAAATATGTGACAATAATGCATTATAGGGCCTTGCATGGAATATGTACAATGGTAGATATCTGTGGTTGCTAAGGAGGCAGGCCTTGGAATAGTGAAGTACCCATGATGTGTGCACCTTTCTGTATGCAAATGAGCTGGGGCTACTGAATAGGAAAAATGGGTTACCATGGTTGCAGATAAACTCTGTGTAGCCCCAGAACCATGTTAGTGTCTGCAAAAGACATAGCTGATCAAAAAAAGGGTGTGTCACTATATGTTTAAACACATTGGAGCTCAGTGGTGCCCGTTTGTGCGGTGTGCCTTTCAGCTAAGCAGGGGGGTGTGTCCAGTGCTGCTAAGGTTTACTTAGCTACAGAGTGCATGCTGTAGCTTGTTTGAGCATGTTTGCATGACATGCCACTCTGCTGAACATGCCTGTCCATGGGGGTGTGTCTACTGACTGCTGAGCATGGTTTATACCAGCAGTGCAGGTTTGTGTGCCACACCACTGTGCTTAGCAGGGAAGGCAGTTTAAAAAAAAAAAAAAAAAAAAAAAAAAAGGACAAAAGGACATTTCCTGTGAAAGACAATCATGTATAAATAACTGAATAACTGATAACCCCTCTTCCACTTACACTGGGCCATTCAAACCCCTCAGTGATGTACTTGGCAGGTAGAATGCATCATAGGCAGCCAGTCACACAGGCTTCATCTGCAACAGAGCGCTATAAAGTATGTGTGCACCCTACAATCTGATTTTTCCCCCATACTCTGCACCATTGGAGTACAGACTTGGGAATTTTAAGTGACAGAATGATAGGAGCTGCTGCTGCTCTGCTACATCTGTATCTGCTAGATGCTGAGTTCATTGCTGATGCTGCTGCTGACAATAGGCCTAGACTGAAAAGGAGAAAAGTGTTCAGGCCCAGGGTAACCTTCCATGAGCTACATGAGCTGGGGATTGTAGAGCATTACAGGGTGGACAGAGACGTACTACAAGAATTCACCAAGCTCTGCTGTCCTCAGCACAGACCCTGAGCCAACAGAGGGGAACCCATCCCAGTGGAAACAAAGGTATGTGTAGCCCTTAGTATACTAGTTACAGGTAGTTTTCAAAGACAAACTAGGGACATCATGGGGGTCGCAGAGGCATCAGCATCCAGAGTACTTCACCAGTTCCTGGCTGCCATGTGAACACATGCCAGTGAGCACATTTATTTACTCAGCACCCCTGAGGAGAGGGCAAGCAGTATGCATCTCTTCTACTGTGTAGCACACTACCATAAGGTTCTGGGTGCCATAGACTGCACTCATGTATACATCAAAGCACTGCCCGGTGAGGAGGGTAGAGTCTACATCAACCACACGGGGTATGACTCCATCAACTGTCTGGTCATGTGCAATGCCCAGGGCATTATAATGAATGTGTGCGCTGGCAGCCCTGGCAGTTATCATGACTCCCATATCTGGCATGCATTACAGCTGTACCAGATGTTTTCCAGGGGGGGACATCCAGTACAGCCATCTAGTGGGGGATGCTGGCTATGCACTGGAACCATGGATGATGATACCCATAGGAAATGCGTACACACCTACTGAAGAATGCCATAATGATGCACATGCACAAACTAGGGACATCATAGAGCATGTGTTTGGGCTGCTCAAGACATGGTTCCAGTGCCTCGATATATCTGGTGGAGCCCTGCAGTACTCTACAGCCACATGTGCACAGATGTTCACAGTATGTGCCATGCTACACAATATGATCCTGCAGAAACAGCTGCAGCAGGGTCTTCACAGGGAAGGGATACACAGCCCCCCACCAGTGCCAAGGTCCTTGTAGGCAGACGTAGGCATGTCCAGTATGCCCTGGCCTTGGCAAAGAGGCAATGCATAGCACATGCACTGACAAGCTAGGGTCCTAGGGACTGACTCCTTACTCTGACTCGCATACATAGAAAAAGATGCCAACCACACCACAAAACATGTACCTTATCATGAATTGTCTGTGTACTGCATGCATCAGATAGAGTCAGCCCTGAAACACAGGTATCTCAACTGCTGTGTGCACAAGGTAAGTCACTCTCCTTTACAACAAATGTATGAGATACTAGACTATGATATATGTATGGATAGGTGCATTTATGCAAGGGAATAAAGTGGGCAACTGGGCTACTGCAGAGAGCAAAGAACTGTGTGGGACAGCAGGTATTCTATCCAATAATGACTGCCCCATAATATGCATTAGGCCACAAGGCCCACAAACAGCGGGGTCATAGGACAGAAGCACAACTCTCAATGCTATAGTCCCCTACCCCCAACACATCAGTGTTCCCATGCAACTGTAGTAACAGGGCATGTTTGTAAGGATATATCTCTAGACCACACAATCCCAGGGCTGTCCCAAACAACCCGGCTACATGTCCTATTTTCCACAATATGCAGGGGTCAAATTGTATATGTCTATCTGCTGTTGATAGTGTGAGGAATCAAACCTCACTTTCTGGTGGCTGGTGTGGCTTGGTGGTCTAAGCACACAAATATGGTTGATGGTGTTCATGATTTGAAGCTGGCTGCACCTACAACTTCTGCATGTGAGGCACTCCTATGGTACAAGTCCCACACACTGCAAATATGTCACAATCTGTTACTGCAAGAAATCTGGACAAAGCCAGAGACAATGAAGGGACAGAGGGCCAAACCTACAGACATTATACATGCTCTGAGTAACCTAGAAGGTGGCTAGTATAACAGCAAGTTGCAACAAGTCAGAGTAGTAGCAGGATGTAAAGGCCATCACTTAACTGTGTCAGTACAGACAACAATTATGTGGGCTCCATTTAGTAGTATATTACCAGAAAAACACAACTGTATGAGGAGCAGAGTAGACACATTGGTTGGAATGCTGAACATCCTGCAAAACATGTACAGTCAGAGGTATGAAGACTGTCACCCTGTGTGTGGTGTTACATCATGTACCCCAGTTACAGCATACCTACAACCACTTAGAGCCGGAAATCTGGACAAAACCATGAACAGCAGTGGGACAAAGGCCCAAATATAAGGAGAAGGACTAAATACTGGCCAGACAAATGTAGAAAGTTCAGAGAATAACAGGTCATGCAGTAACATGAGTTTCCTGGTGTGTATGGAGTCAGTAACTTAAATATATGTCATCATTTTCTAACATGAGTCTATAATGATTTGCCACTGATGTACCAGAAAATGACAATGCTATGCAAAACGTACCATACATATGATGCAAAACTCTGTACAGTCTATTACAATCTGTACAGTCGATAGGTATGAGTCATATATTACGTTCAGTCCACAGCCAGGGAATCCCTTGGACAAAATATCAGGGAGGTGCTGGACTGTTGAATCAGGTGCAGCAGGCAATTGGCTGCAGCAGACAAAATCCCAGACAGTACAGGTGGGTCTGGCCTAGAGTCACCTTGTAAGTACTAGCAGTCACACCAGACATGCTTCTACACTTAACTAACTTGAGCCCATGTCTGATGCCTCATCTGCCTAAAGAACTGATATGTGAAAATATGTCTGTGCATACAGACAGCTATGTATAGATATCTGTCTCTCCCTATATCCCTCACACATGATAACCCTATCTATCAGTATGTGGCAAATATATATATATATATATATATATATATATATATATATATATATATATATATATATATATATACGTGTATATGTGTGTGGGGATGCATGAATGTCCACACACACACACACAGAATGCTGGGGTTATCTGCACCTACACACATAACAGTTGTCTGATGGTAAAAGAGCAAGACTGCATAAAGACATAATCCACTCAGCCACAGAACCATGTGCCTGTGGAATGTCACCCTGTAGGCAGACAATGGTGAGAAGGTGTTGTAATGTGTAAAGGCTTCAACGCGGGACTTTTACAGCCATATTGCCACTGGCCAATTGTCCACCTAAGAAACTACAACCATTCAAAAATGACGATAACTGTAACTCTACACACATAGCAAGGGTATTAACAGGTACCCCACTGCTAGGACACTAGATACAGTAACAGCATAAAGCAGGTTCACTCTGCAGGACACACAGGCTGTGTAAGACAAGGCCACTTTGTGTTGCCCACAAGTACTGCTGCAGCCACATGTACACCACATGTAAATGGTGGAATGTGCAATTAGTACTCTGAGCTGTAGTGTGTAATGTTAGGTGGGTATGGGTTCTAATCTCAAATCAGCCAATGTGTGTGTGTGTGTGTGTGTGTGTGTGTGTGTGTGTGTGTGTGTGTGTGTGTAAATATATCCCCTTGCAGCAGTGTGCCTGTCTCACCTATCTCTGTGCAATGGTTATACATTTTAAGCCTCTGTAACTACCTGCCAGCCTCCCTATTGGCTTCCTTTATAAGGCCTGCTGATGTCATTCACCTTAACAGCACTGGGTGACAATCTCAAAACAGGTAAGCTGCATGGTGCATGTGATAAATACTTAGTGCTATATTGTATATAAATAAATAAGTAGAGGCCCTAATATCATTAAAGGCAACTATGTGTCTGTGAGTGCGCAAATATATTCCCATGCTGCAGTACACATATGGCTATATGTGTGTGCAATTGTCACGCATTTTACTGCCCTATGACTAGCTGCTGGCCCTAAATCACCCACATCTATCTAGGCATAAATGTTATCCACCACCACCACCTACATTTGTATGTACAGAACACCCAGGTGACACGTATCAAGGATAGCAGGCCTTGTGACTGGGTATGCATGGAAGATTATGCTGACTGCCCCCATTGTCCCCAACATACTGTTCTACGCATATGCATCTAGGTAACCAAGCAAGTATACAGCCGTATCTTGCTGATATCATATGTCTGCTGTGCTGCCATGCTGTTCTGTGCTGCTGTATTGCCACCAGTCTCTACAGCTAAGCCACTCAGACCCCTGGAACAGAAACAGACACAGTTCTGTGAGACACCTGTCATTTTGCAACACTACTGCCAATCTAACATCATGCAACAAAGGTACACAAACTTTGATGTGAACGCATGACACATGCCAGCATACAGCACCTGTCATGGCATAATACTACCGCATTACAAAACTGCATGTAATGTAATATAGTCACCCTGTGCATCTGACACATATATGCATGTCCCTATATCAATGGTATGGATGGCAGGGATGTGACACAGGTATCATCACATGCACAAGGTGTGGTGTGGGGGTGCTAGAGGCCTAGGCTGTGGCAAACAGTTGACAGCATGTGTGTTTGTCAAGAAGTGCTGCTTAGCTGGGCCATGGAAAGGTGCAATGTGTGTCTGTTGATGACGTACATGTGACAGTGATGTTTGCATGTGTGCATGTACACAGTCAAGCCAAGTGCTAGCCCTACATGTGTGTATGTTCATAGGTTCATAGATAAGTACTAGGCTATCTGCCCAAGGGCATATATAAGCCTAGCCAGAATGTGTTGGCTTTCACTGCCCTGTTAGATTAGTTCCCTGTGCTTCTGTCCAGCAGAGCCATTAGTTCCCTGTGCCTCTGTCCAGCAGAGCCACTGCAGTGATCCCTGGGGTAAATTTTCTGTTTCCCATCCACTCGTCAAGGTTTCTCTTGAAGAGTGTTATGAAGGGCTCTGCCTAATGTAGATTGGAATCCTGTTCCAAAGCATGGGGAGTCTCTGTGACAGGAATCTATCCCTACAGCAAGTCCTATTTATCGTTATGGTGAGGTTTAGATCTCTAGAGCGTGTGGCTCTTGGGATTTTTTTTTTTTTTTAGGTAGAGCATGTCCATCAATTCTGGGATGGACATGGCCTTGTATGTCAGGCAGAGATCACCTCTGAGTAGGCGGTATGCAACTGAGTACAGCTGGAGTTTCTTCAGTCGGGCTGCATAGGGCATCGGTTTGAGGCCAGTAATCCTCTTGGTGAGGCACTTCTGTGGTCTTTCCAGCTGTTGCAGGTGTATTGTAAGGTACATCCCAAATGGCATTGTACTCTATGATGGGTCTGATGAGTGATGAGTAGAGGGGCACAATAACCTCTTTTGTTCTAGATGCGAACCCTTTTGTGATGAGGTGGGCCACAAGAAGGATTTTCTAACCACCTTGGCAGTATGATTATCAAAGGAGAGATTACTATCTACTTGGGTCCCCAGATCCCTTATTTCATTTTCTGCATTTAGGGGACTACCACATATGTGGTAGTTCCTGGGTACTTTGTTTTTTCCAAAGGGGATGACTATGCACTTTTTGGCATTTAGCTTGAGGCCATGATTTTGACACCAGGTATCCGTCTCAGTGAGACCCTTCTAGAGGATGTCTGTATCAGCTAGAGAGTCAATTATGGCCCCAGTTTGCAGTCGTCTTCGAACTTGGTCAGCCATAGTCCTCCTGTGCTTGCCTGTACCTCTGAGAAGTATATACCGAACAGGAGGGGTTCCAGGACTGAGCCCTGGGGGACGTCACTTGTAACTGGTTTAGAGTCGGACCTAGAACCTGCAACTCTCACCATGTGGGTTCTATCCATGAGCCAACTGGCAACCCATCTCGTGATGTAGGGGTTTATGTTCAGGCTGGTGAGCTTGTCTATAATACCAGAATTGGGAATTGTGTTGAAAGCCTTTGCGAGGTCTAGGTAGGCTGTGTGGACCTCCTTTCCCTCATCTAAAGCCTTGGTAACTGTCTCAAAGAAGTCTAACAGGTTTAGGAGGCATGATCTGCTCTTAGCAAAGCCAAACTGGGTAGGGTCCAATGTTTGGAGGTTCCCAATGTCTCTGTTAATGAGTTCCATGATGATGCACTCCATAGCCTTGCAGACCAGGCTAGTCAAGCTTATAGGGTGATAGTTCCCGGGGTCCGTTGTGGCTCCAGCTTTGTGGAGCAGGATAACTGTTGTTGTGCACCACTCTATGGGTACATAGCCTGTAGAGAGGCTGAGTTTGAACAGTGTGTTTAGGTGAGGGGTTAGTTCATTTTGGAGTTCATGTAAGACACAGCATGGGACTCTGTCCGGTCCCATGGAAGCTGTGTTTTTGGTTTTGTATAGGGCTGCTTTAACCTGTGTGTCAGTGATTGCCAGGGCTCTACATTCTTCTGGTATGGTTATGGGGCCTTTAGGGGGTGAGTGGGGGGTGAAGTTTGCACTAAACCTGTCTGCCAGAATGTTGGCAATATCAGCCGGTTCAGTGCATTTTGTGCCATTCTGCACTAACTCAGAGCAGATCTGAGAGTTTCCACTTAGGTTCTTGACATAACTAAAGAACGCTTCATGGTTATCTTTGGAGTCCTTGGCAATTTTTCTTTCGAAGCTAGCCTTGGATGATTTTATGAGAGATTGTAGTTTCTTGCAAATACTGATCAGGGATGTCTTTCCTTCTTGGGATTTTACTCTTTTCTGTACTAGTTTCCTCCTCCAATTGTATAGCTTGTTTATGACAGGGGTCCACCAGACTGGTTTCCTTTTCTTGGAGGAGTGAGTCTTGGTTTTGCTTGGGAAGGCATGATCCATGTATTCTTGCAGCAGACAGCTGTAGACCATACATGGCAGAGTGGACAGTTCACTATCTCTGGTTCTGAACACAGGAACTGGCTCTGCCTAGAGTGGCACTAGCACCACCATGCACAGGGTTAGATGTGGTGCTAGTAGCTGATGGTGACTGGTATCTGCCAGTCCCATGTCCCACACGGGACAGGCCAGGACTATGTGCCCATGACCTGCCACATCATGGTGTGGACAGCACACTCCCTTCTGTAATGCTGGAGGTACTGCCACTATGGGAACGTGAGTGTGCATGACCTTGTGGACCCTCAACAGACGGTGTTGCTAACCTACTTCCACATGCCCGATACCCTACTCTGACCAGATGTTCCAGCAGAGACAACATGCAGTCAAGGACTGACAATGTCTTACCCTGCTGTTTGTCTACTACATCAATGAAACGATCCATGGCATCACCAATGTAGTGGAGGGAGTCACAGATATCAGACTGTGCTGCATCCATGATCCTGGGCATCCAACTGGTGTTGCATTTGGAACATGCCTGTGCCTGCATGATGGGCTGAAACATGCAAGTGGCCCATGATGTGACACCTGTGAAAGGGGATGAATGGGCAGCAGTCCTCCTTCAAGCACTGCTGTCAATCTGCCTGTGTGGGACCTTGCCAGCTATCTGGCTATGGTTAGTGTCTACACTCACTGATGCCATAGTTGCCACACTCTGATTTCTGTGGCCACAGAGGACTGGGTATATGTGGGCATACTGACTGTGTGCGGGGACAATGGGGGAGGAAGTGGGATGTCAACCCATGGGACAGATTCAGCCCCCAACAACCCTAACTGTACCTCACTATGGCCACCATCATCATCAGAGTCTGATGAGACACTGACATCAGGTTTTGAACGGGACACACTCCAACCCCCATGTTCACCTGTGAGGAAGACAAAATAAGTACATTACTACCTGCACTATTATGTATGGTAATCCAAACACATACACATACAGGTAAGTAGCCACAACTGCATTACACATACCACATCTTATTTCTGATCCCATGCACAACACATAAGCAGACTACAAGAGACACAGACAAGACAGGCCCTTTATAACATGCACTGCAGCTACGTCCATTTAATGTTGCCAGTACTATACACCTGTGAGATAGGCAATATGTCAGTGTATGTAACAGACCTACACCTAAAACACAGTGCACCTGTCTTGAGTATACTATGCCAGTTCTAGTATCACTGCCTTAGGTATGTACCATTTCCATGTGTGTGAACAGGCATCTGTGAGTGATTGCCTCCTGTATAGCAGACTGCATAGACCTTCTCAAAAATAAGTGCAAAAATGTTGCTGCTCCTGCAAATGCACAACTGTGATTACCCATTCAATGTACTTCAGTTATCCCCTCCGAAATTTTACATACAAGTATTGTACTCTGGCTAAGCGTAACAGTTATGCCTAGGGCAAAATGGCAGCTGTTAACATTTTTAAGGTATATATGATCCATAAAACAACAGTATCACACTTACCAGGTACAGAACCCTGGACTCTGGCCACACCTGACGTAGCTATGGAAATGTTAGGGAGAGGTATTGTCAGGAATATCAAATGTGGCATTGTTGCAGGGTAATATGTGTGTATATCAACATATATAGTTGCTAATGTGATACTGCCTACATTGCTGACATTCTGAGTATACGTGGACAGCTGTGCATTAAAACCAACCCCCCAATGCAGATAGACCTGACACCCATGTACTGGTATGCAGAGGCTGTCAAAATGACTGATACAGTATTATACTGATGACCACAGGAAGCTTACATAGATGGTCCTCTGCTGTGGATGTTGTGGCACCCACTTCCATGATATATGGGGTGGTGGATGCTTGAGAGCTGGTGGTTGATCCCAGGTTTGCTAGGAATTCCTCTGTAGCTGAGAGTGGTTGTTCTGCTGCAGGCTCTCCACCGGTGGAAGCACAGTCCTTGGCCACAGCAGCAGCCCTTTGCTGTGCAGCATTGACCATATCCGTGGCTCTGTGTCAGATCTGCTGATTGGTTCTGTCCTGTATCCCTACTTGGTTGAGTGCTGTGATGAGGTCAGCCCACAGTGCTGCATGCTGTTCATGATGCTGGTGAGTCCTGGACAGTAGAATGTTGTGAAGCAGTCTGAGGCCATCCAGGATAACATTATTTTCAGCATCTGAAAATGTTGGGTGCCTCCTTTGATACATCCTTTCTGAAAGACAACAACAGGGGAACACATCACAGAACCAGTTACATTGATATCCACTATGTACAGACCCTGCACATCCAAATTGGTCTACACTATCCACTGCTACCTCCCACGCCATACCCTGCAGTCTAGCAACACACTATGTCACTATCACCAACATAGCAATAACGGTTATGTCCCTGTGCGCTGTGACAGAGTGCACTGTATGTCTCTACAGCCGTCAATGCTGTCTACTGTAGTGTGTCCCCTATGGGCAAAATCCCACTACTATGTTATACAGCCACTGTCAGACACATAGGTGTGTGTTATTACAAGTATATGGGGACAATCCAGCAACATCAGTGTGCCACAGTGACAGGCAGCAATGCAAACCTGCTGTAGTATATCCTCCCTGTAAGCATCATACTTCTCCAGTACACAGATATTTGCAGAATGTGTACATGTGCCTGTTATATGTGGATCTTTTGGTACAAACTTGTGGATGTCTGGCAAGCAGTTTGCCAATAATTGATGGTTGTTCTCAAAATATAGAGAATCTGGCTGTCACATGCCAGAACACTCAGAAAACAGTTATGCTACAGTAATATCTATTACTCTATTCATACTCTTACTTTGTATGATCAATATGTGCACTGTGTTGCTGAGGTTTGGCCTGTGTCCTCCCAATAATAATGCCTATGACCTGACTTCCTGATGTAGGGGGTTACCAGATATGTTATCCATAGCTCTCAAGTGATGAAATATGAATGTTGACTAAACTGTAACCTAGCCAGTGTACATCAGGAACAGTCAGAGACACCTAAACAATGTCTGCACTATTCCTGTGTGGCATTTACAGACTGAGAGGAGCTGAATGACTCTACATCATGTGATATGACAGCTGTGTCCACCCTTACGTACTGTCAATATGTCTAACACATAATGCAGTAGAATTCATACAGGATCCAACTGTTGTAGGATGGTGTGAGAAGGCCACAGCTGTGATGCAATTCACAGCAGGCACAGTTGAGAGGCATGCGTATAGATGTTGGACAGCAGAGTATCATCAACATGTCATTCCCAGAGATATATTACAGGCCTACTGTTGTAATTCCTACTCTCCATAACTCCATCCACCCATCTGCGTCCCATTATATGGGGACTTGTATTACATGTCATTATTAGAGTGACTTAATCCTTTTGTGAACAAATCCTCAAGAAAAATGCTGGGTGAATCGCAGTCTGTCTTGGCAAAGCAAAGTTACAGACCTGTTTCCCATAGGTAGTTGTTTGTCTTTTGTAGGTAATGCTTATTAACAGGTAATAGCCTGTGCACCAATCTGTGGCTCAGACTTGCTAATTGCATCCAGAACAGCTGGGTTGCAATTTCATCAGCCAATGACATGGCACTACAGTGCACTATTTAAGGCCTTCATGTAGGCCTTGAACCCTTTCTTAGTTTTTGAGATGGACATTACTGAGGTGTGGAGATTACAGCATCGCAGAGGGTAGTTACAAATACTGTCCACTGTTGAGATTTATGAGGTATGTCCACAGATTTGCATGCTATGTATGGCCATTGTCAAATGACATTGTGATTATCTGGCAGTTCAGTGTTAAACATTGTGGGTTGAGGTCAGTAAGAGAGAAGAGACATGTCAGTGTCAGACATCATACCCATCAGAATATGCATGCTGCTGCAGTAGCTGCTGGTCTATCAGCTGACTATGCGTGTAGGGGCAAACTGTGAAACATGTATCTGTCACTGGACCTTTGCCCCCCTTTATGTATGGGTGTTGTCCGGATCCCTTGTTTTAGGGGGTTGTGAGGTATGGCAGGCTTGTAGCAGGTAACTTAACATACAGCTGAATATGTTGCAGGCTGCAGCTGCTGATGCAGCCTAGGACACCTGGGGGGAGTGTGAACACTTTGGAGGACAGCAAGCAGTATGTGTCACTGAGGTGGCAGTATCAGCTCTGTTGTAACAGCAGAGCCAGGGTGAGGGTACCCATAACAGTCCAGTCGAGGCATGTGCTTAAGGTACATATATTATGTAACAGTGCCAGAGAGTACTAGGCAACATATAGGTAGGCTATACCAATATGTGCAGTGTACCCCTACCTGCAGGCCTTTGACTTGCAAACATGAGTAGCAGTTAATTCAGTGGCAGCAACCTGTTTTGGTTAAAACTGCATGACTCAGTGATTATTTGCTGTATTCCCAGGAATATAATCAAAGTACAACCCACTGGATTCGAACTCAGGTCTGTGGCTGGCAAAATGTACTGCATGCAAGGCATTTAACAGACTGAACTACTGTGTCAATGGTGCAGTAGGTGTATTTGCAAGATATAGGCAATGACACATGATTTGCATTAGCATGTGTTTTGTGAAGGGTATGAAGTGTGAGACTCAAATGTTTGTATTGATTTTCTAACCTCAATCTTTAATGACTTGCCAGTATTTTACCAGACATATATGTTTTTGTGAAATGGTGCAAAGTGTAGGGGACAAAACTGTAGACATTCTGCAACAGTGTCTACAGTTGACAGATATATCTGCTATCCCAGGCCTCACATATATCTGTCTACAGTTGACAGATATACTTGCTATCCCAGGCCTCATGTACATCCATTTTTATTTATATGGCTGTGTACTAGTGTAGTGTCTGCATTATAGTCACAAGTACATTCCCATTATATGTACTTGTACTGTATCAGTGTCAATCAGTATATGTTGCTGGAAACACCTGTTTTAATTCAGAGGTGAGTGGCCTGTAGTAGACAGGGGCCTGGTTTTGAGATGTGGCAGGGGACATTATTTGCAGATGTGTCTAACACTGTGAGAAATACAAAATATGATTAAGGCACTTTTAAGCAGTATTAAGTGGGTTTGCACAGAGTGCCCCATCACGGTGCTTCATTTAAACACACACTAAATTTAAAAAAAGAAAAGAAAAATAGGGTGATAGGAAAGTGGTGAAATGGGGGCAAGCAGGGGGAAAAACATACTGAAAGGCAGGTAGGGATGTGCAGGAAGGGTATAGAAAAGGACCGTAGGTTTCCATTTCTTTTACAGCAACAGCTGAGCAGGTTTTATGGCATTTGGAATTTGAAGCCTCACACCCCAGACAGAAGGCTGGGAGAACATAAATGTGTTGATAAAGTAATGTAATAATTACTTGTGTCCAGTGGATATGTGTTCAAAATGGAGAGCTATGTATAGGGTGATATTTATTTGTGGGACAGGTCGACCTTTTTTTTTAAGGAGAGAGTGGAATGTTGGGGAAGGGAAATAGGTGCATGTGGGGAGGTAAGTTGGGTAGGAGAGGTTGCATTTGCAGACAGACAAGACATCTTACAGGAGCATGTGTGACACATGAGGGGGGTAAACAACTTGGATGGGGAGGATGTTGTGTAATCAAAGGTGCATGTGCCTCCAGGCTGCAGCAGCATAACTGAGACCCACACCCATAGGCAGTCAACACTGCTCCTTCACTGCCCCGAAGGTGGCTGTGCTGGAGGCTGGGCACTGGAACCCCTCAGGCCCCACCAGATTGTTGAGTCTGCCCTCAATCCAGTGCAGGCATTGTTCATAATTCCTATGGACAATCCTGCGCACCATGGCCATTAGTTGAACTTGGGTGACAAACCCCCTCTACCCCCGCTCCCAGGAGGGATGGGTCCCTTCCCCTGAGGCAGTTCCATCCAAAGGTGTTGCAGGGTCAGCAGAGGGGGCATCACAGGCTTGGGTCCCAGACGAGTTGGTACCCGGTGCCATGGCCAGCTGAGGTAAGGTAGGCAGATCATCAGGAACCGGCTTACCCAAATGTGCTGTGGGTATGGAGGTAGAGCAATAAAATAGGTGAGTTATGAACAAAACCATTGTTAGTAATATCAGCATGCCAGAACATTGTACATAACCCCATTACAGTTAAATGCATATTATGTGAAACACAACAATAAATAACAGAACAGTCAGTATATAAACAGCATGAAAGTAAAAGTTATGGCATGAGGCCAACAGAATTTTTATTTTTTTTATTTATTTATTTATGATTTGTTGACCGGGAAAGTCTGACTAGGTTCCACAGAGCCTATTTTCAGCGGAGGCCTGGAGAGAAATGCTCCAGATGCATGTCTTTGGAATGTGGGAGGAAACTGGAGTACCCGGAGGAAACCCATGCGAACACAGGGAGAACATGCAAACTCCACACAGAAGGCACCCCAGCCGAGAATCGAACTGGTGAACCTCTTGCTGTGAGGTGACAACGTTAACCGCTGTACCACTGCGTCGCGATATGTTAATATGCAACCATAGTAATACATAGCATTAATGAAACACATATGCAAAATACAGTTTTTGGAACAACATATGTTAATAGTGAACCATATCCAATATATAACAATAATAAATGTGTGAAGATAAGGGGTGGGAAGAGAAAGAAATACAGTCCATTAATACCGTCATGGGCTATATAGTTGACAACAGTAATAAGTTCATAGGTTGGTACTGGGCTATCTGCCCGAAGGCATATTAGCCCAGCCACATTGTGCAGTATTCACCGCCCCTTTAGTAGTTCCCTAGACCCTTGTACTAGCAGCTAGTACCCTTGGCCCCTATCTAGTAGTGCTGTTGGTGTGATCCCTGGTGTGAACTTTCTGTTACCCATCCACTCATCAAGGTTCCTCTTGAAGAGAGATAGTGAGGGGCTCTGTCTTATGTAGATCGGGACCCTGTTCCATAGTAAGGGAAGTCTCTGTGAAGGGAATCTATCCCTCCAGCATGTTCTATTCATTGTTGTGTTGAGGTTTATATCCCTAGAGTGTGTAGCTCGAGTAGATTTGGTTTTGCTAAGATGGAGCATGTTCAACAATTCTGGGTTGGACATGGCTCTGTACGTTAGACAGAGATTGCCTCTGAGAAAGCGGTATGCAACAGAGAACAGTCTTAGCTTTTTCAATCATGCTGCATAGGGCAACTATTTGAGGCCAGTAATCCTCTTGGTTAGGTACCTCTGTGGTCTCTCCAGCTGCTGGAGATGTCTAGCCAGGTACATTCCAATTGGTGCATTGTACTCAATAATGGGTCTGATGAGGGAAGAGTAGAGGGGCACAATTACAGCCTTAGATCTTGATGCGAACCCTTTCGTGATCAGATGGATCACATAGAAGGATTTTCTAACCACTTTGGCAACATGGTTATCAAAGGAAAGCTGACTATCTACTTGGGTCCCTAGATCCCTTATTTCTTCTTCATATTTCAGGAGATTACCTCCTATGTTGTAGTTTGTGGGTACTCTGTTTTTTCCAAATGGGATTACTACACATTTTTTTGCATTTAGCTTGAGACCATGGCTTTGACACCATGCATCAGCCTCATTTAGGCCCTTCTGGAGGATCTCCATGTTGGCCGGACACTCTATTATAGCATCCAGTTTGCAGTCGTCCACAAACTTAGTCAGCCACAGCCCTTCCGTGCTTGCCTGTACTTCTGAAAAGTATATGCCAAACAGGAAGGGCCCCAGGACAGAGCCCTGAGGCACACCACTCATTACTGGTCTGGATTCGGACATAGATCCCGCTACTCTTACTTTATGGGATCTGTCTGAGAGCCAGTTTGTGATCCATCTTGTGACGCAAGGGTTTATGCCCAGGCTGGTGAGCTTATCAATAATACCTGAATGGGGAATGGTGTCAAATGCTTTAGCAAGGTCAAGGTAAGCTGTGTGTACCTCCTTTCCCTTATCTAACTGTCTCAAAGCAATCCACCAGGATCAAGAGGCATGATCTACCCTTGACAAAGCCGAACTGTGTGGGGTCCAGCGACTGGAGGTTCCCAATCTCTCCATTTATGAGTTCCATAATGATTCACTCTATAGCCTTACAGATCAGACTGGTCAGGCTTATTGGTCGGTAGTTCCCAGGGTTAGTTGTGGCCCCACCCTTGTGTAGTGGGACCACCGTTGCCATGCGCCATTCTATGGGCACATATCCTGTGGAGAGGCTAAGACGGAACAGGGTATTAAGATGCAGGGTTAATTCCTTTTGGAGCTCGCATATGACACAGCCCGGGACACCATCTGGTCCCATGGAGGCAGTGTTTTTAGCTTTAGATAGAGCCTTGTTAACCAATGTATCAGTAATAATTGGACTTACATAATCCCCTGGAATGGTAATAGGCCCTGTAGGTGGTGATGGGGGGGGGGGGAATTTGCACTGAACCTGTCAGCCAAGATGTTGGCAATGTCAGAAGGGTCAGTGTATTTTGTTCCATTTTGTACTAGCTCAGAACAGACCTGAGCGTTGCCATTTAGGTTTTGACGTAGCCATAGAAGGCCTTATGGTTATCCTTGGCATCCTTGGCAACTTTCTTTTCAAAATTAGCTTTAGTTGACTTGATGAGGGCCCTCAATTTCTTACTAATGCTGATCAGGGATGATTTTTCTACTTGAGATTTGGCCTTTTTTTGTATAAGTCTCCTCCTTTTATTGTAAAGTTTGCTTATGGCTGGGGTCCACCAGACTGGTTTCTTCTTGCTTGAGGAAGGAGTCTTGGTTTTATTTGGGATAGTATGGTCCATGCAATCCTGAAGATGCATATAGAGTGCCTTGGTGTAGGATTCCAAATCCTGGATATCATTATCCTTCTGCAAGGGAATAGTGAAGCTTTCCACTTTGGATGCAAGTAGTTTGAAGTTTGCTTTGGAAAGGTTTTTGAATATGGTTTCTTTGACTGGGGGAGGTGGAGGGGTGAGGATGTCCAGGGTTATCAGTTTTGTGGTCAGATCTGACCAAGGAGGGAGTGATAATGGGTGTGGTACAATGGGCGCCCATATTTGTGATGATTAAATCCAATATGTTGTCCCCTCTAGTGGGGGAACATACTAGTTGTTCAAGGGCATTTGAATTTATAAATTCTATGAATCGCTGAGCATAGGAGTTGTAACACTGGTAGTTCGCCCAGTCTATACCAGGGTAGTTGAAATCACCCAAGATTATGGTGTTGGGTAGGACCTTTATATTTTCCAATGTCTCAAGGAATGCAGAGTGAGCATCTTGGGACATGGTGGGTGATCTATAACCAGCTACAACTTGAAATGTGGTTTTGCCTGCTGATAGTTGCACATGGATGATCTCTGGGGCATCATGCTGCGCCACTAACCTGGAGATATGGGTATCCTTGATGAATATGGATACACCTCCGCCCTTTGTACTGCAATCTGGTAACTGAGGCCAGAATGTATGATATGAATTGTAACCTGGCAGTGCTGGGATGCTCTCTTGAGCCTTGAACCAGGTTTCCGTCACTGCACAAACATCGATTTTCTCCATTCTGAGGAGAGCCTCGAGTGTGTGCATTTTGAGGTTGAGACTTCTGGCATTGAGTAGCATTACCCTTAGTTTTTGGTTACCTGTGCTGGTTAAGGTGGTTGGTTTGTCCTTTGAGCCTTGCCTAAAAAAGGAACTATGGGGATGGCAAGAGCCTTGGCCAGTATTCAAAAACCTAGGGGTGACAGGTGCAACCCATCTCTGGAAAAACAGGGAGGCTTGTCTATCATGTCATCCCAGGCAGACAGACACTGGATCCCCTTAGAATGACACCAGAAGCTTAGCCAGTTGTTGAAATTGATCATTTTGTCTTTGTATTGTGGTATCATTCTAGGTGAATGTAGTATGCTACTCAATGTCAGGGTCATACCAGCTTGGGCTACATGATCTGAGAGCTCCTCAATATCTCTTTTCATGTAGTCCAGGGGGATAGGTCTTAGATCAATCACACCAACATGTACAATGACAGCATCATACTTGTACTTGTTCTGGAGTGACCTAAGTGCCTGTGTTATGTGGCGGATACGAGCACCCGACAAGCAGCTGACAGTAACCTTCTCCTTGTTCAGCCTGGTGAGTGGAACATCCGTGTGCCTTACTATAGAGTCTCCTATTACTAGCATGTTAGTGTTAGGTATGGTGTTTTGCCTTAAGGGCTGTTGTGAGGCACACTGCTGAGGTGAATTATGTGTTTTCTGTCTTGTGTTTGGGGGTGCAGGTTGCTTGCTTGTCTGCTTTGGAGGGCACTGTTTCTTTTTCAGATTGGTACCTAGTGCCTCCAAATATGTTTTTGTGTATTTATGCATATGTTTTGCCGGTGCTTGTTTTGTAGATTCATGTGTGACAGGTGGTGTGATGCAAGTTTGTCCCTTATCCTCTTGACTGTCTGTTACAGTCATGGGTTGAGAGCGCTTAGCCTCCAGTCTGGCTGTGTACTTGCATCTCTCACAAGTGTTTGTGTCTAGAGGTAAGAGGAGAGGGTAATGCTATCCACTCTACAGGTCTGCCCTTTCTTTATGTGTAAAGGTGTCCTATAACTTCTGTAGCACATACATACCTCTCAAGCTATCTGCATGGACACTATGGGCCAAGCAGTAACACCTGCAGGTACAGAACTACAAAGACCACTTGCACATCAAGTGGAGCTATACAACTACCACAAAGTACTGTGGGCTGATGTACTAGTAATTTGATATTGACATTTAAATAATGTAGATGATACATCTGTGACAGAGGGATTTCACAACAGCAATTACATTCCATGACAGCGTAACACTTGAGAGACATGCATTTGCATAGTACAGAGAGTAAACAACTAGCATGCCATGCTTGGCAGGTATGGGGATCATATCTAATATCACTGACTGCAAACGACATATGCATCACATGCAGTAATTGACTGCATCAACATTTACAAGGCACTCCATAAATACAGCCATACATTCATTACACATTTTATTTAATTTATTTTATTATGGTTTGTTATTATTGAACCTGTTGGCTTTATTGTGTGGATAAATAGCACATTCATGAGAAGGATTTCAGCAGTTTGTGACAACTGAACAAACAAGTATTTAGACATACTATGAGCTACCTCGCCCATTTACCTGTGTCCTTGTGGAGAGAATATCTGTTATTACTCATTTTTATGTCATTTATTTTATTATAGTTTGCAGTTATTTAACCTGTTGCCTTTATTGTGTGGATAAATAGCACATTCGTGAGAAGGATTTCAACAGTCTGTGACAGCTGAACAAATGAGTATTTACACATACTATGGGCTACCTCACCCATTTACCAGTAGTCCCTGTGAGAGAATATCTTTCATCATAACATATATAAATCAGTAATAGTTATTAGTACATGGAACTGGATTTGAACCCTGGTCTGTGTCTAGCAAAATGTACTTAGTACACAGCATTTAATAAACTAAGCTACTGAGTCACTGTTCATATCTGACTGACTGGTTTTGTCCTAGAGCTAACCTGGAAACAAAATATGACCTGCTACTAATACTACAGTGTTATAATACAGTGAAGTGACAGTTGGACACAGCTGCATGAAATGCAATCAATGCAGAGAGACTAGGTAACCTATATTTTACTACATAAACTGCAGGTGTACACAATATATTGTTACTGGGTTGAAATATAAGCTCTCATACCACACATATTGCACAACAGTTCATTACAGATGCCTTTATGCATTTAATGGTATACTTTCAAGTTTTTATTGAACAACAGTTAATGTAATGCAGGTGTTGCAATAGAGCTGTAATTCCACAGTTATTGTGATAGACACTTTATTTCATGTCATTAATCAAGGTTAAGGCATTACTCTTTCCTGCTTATTGTAGTACATGTGACAGTAGTCACTTATTGCAGTCCAGGTCTATGAACACATTCATTAAAATACAATCAACACTGATTATATACCTAATGACAGTTAATGCTTTACTCTTTCTTGCTTATATTACTATAGATTGGAGGATACATCTGTACTCACCACACTCATGATGCAACCTGGCCAGGCACCCTGTGTGTGCCTTGACATTACGAACTCTCACCTCTGAAGCAGTTGGGAGAAAAGCACACAATTATGTATACCAGTTTAGCAGACATTCAAGGTTAAATATTGGTAAAACACAGGTAAACATACTTACACACTTGTGGAACACTGCCTGCCCAGATTTCTTGGACCCAGATGTCTAAGACAGCCCCTTCCTTCTTTTCAGGTCATGGTGGTGTTGATGACACTGCTCATCTCTGTGGGGGATATCAGTTGCACTGGTGAGGTCCCTTGCCAGCTGGTCCCAGGCTTCTGCTTTGTACTGCAAGCTCCGGTAACCACCTTGCATGAGCTGGTCTGCATGATTTTTAACTAGGAATCTGACCATGACTCTGGAGTCCTCAATGCTCCACTGCTGCTCCCAAAAGCACATACCCTCTCCAACACCTGCCATAGTATCCTCACAGGTTGACCTCCAATGGATTCTGCAGTATTCCCACCTATTGAGCTTAATGTACTGTGTTTTTCTGCACTTTAATGCCGTTGGGCAATTTTTAAAAATGTGGCGCACCACTTAGTGCACAAACCAGCTGAGCTTAGCTCAGTAGTGCTTAAACTGGCAATGCTTAGCAGTGCTTGGCACCACTTAGTAGCATGCAAACCAGCTAAGTGGAGCTGCACCGTGCCTAGCAGTGCAAAAAAAGGATTTTGTTTAAACAGTGCTTGGCATGGCTTAGCAGGGTTTAGCTGGGTTCAAAACATCAGGATTTAAAAATAATTGGCATAATTTGTAATTGAAAAATAAATGCTTAATAACCCTTCTGTGTACTCAAATCCTACGCCTACTGCACATAAGGCTGTCACTCTAACCAACTGACTACATGGATGTGTAGAATGCTGATATACTTTTACATATATCTCTCACCTACATTTATGTACTGCTGAGCACCGTACTGCACCATGCAAACCTGCTCAGCTATGCTTAAACTTGACCTTTGGATCCATAATTAAATGTATCCAGTATCTATTTTTAGATGACTCACACGTGTCCATTGCTGCGTGCCATGCTGCCCAAACACACACAAAAAAAATGTAATACATATCCATACATTGATTTACTGCACTTTGACAGTGCAGGGGAGGGGTGTGTTACTTATCTCCGGATACAGTAACACAATCCCTACACTGATTCAGTAATCATGTTACATGGCTATCCCTCAGTAACGCGCCTTCAATAATATGCATGGTGCGTTACCAAGGGAGAACCTCGTACATGGCAACAGTACCTTCCGTGTATGCTGTACATTATGCCTGCACAGATTTTATTAAATCTGGGGGACTGTTTCCTGATATTGTACTACACAGCAAATACCTGCAAAATTTGAATTGTTGTACTATGAGTATATTTTAAATGCCACTACTAAGATTCCTATTATACATTACAAGCATTTCAGATTTACTATAATTGATTTTAAATTTGATTATGTCCTGTCCTTGCTTGAAAACCTGCTTACTAACAGACATGTCTCTTGAAAAGGTAATGGACACAACCACCGAGTTATCTGCATGTGCAATGATATTAGGTGAGCAGTCATGAATATATACTTTTGTTAACTCGTTCTCTACATTTTTTTAGAATTATGTTTTCTTTTATTCACCAGTAACTGACTAATGCTTCCTTTA